>NC_089211.1:26660072-26670847 GCF_963930695.1 Labrus bergylta
AAGATAGAAGAACACCTGGAAGGTTTTATATCACTAAAGGAGATGAAGAATGATTTTTAATCATGTAAAAGTATTTAGACCATGGAAAGTCTTCTTCTGTGGTGTCTTTGATTTTTGTGATACAATCTAAAAAGAAGAATGATCGACATGTTCCACATCAATAAATCATAAAGTCTGTCCTGTGTAAATGTGTCTCTGAGTCCTGACTGTCTACAATGAGGGAGAAGCTCGAGTCCCGCTGGCTGTGTTGTTGTCAGAGCCGTGTTTACATGGACGGGACGGCCGGCTCCTCCCCTTGTGTATAAAAGCTGTTTTAGTCAAGAACTAGAGAGAAGAAGAAGAACATACTCACTGATTATTTGGATGTTAGTAAGAGTTTTTAGATCACGCTCATTCTGTGTCAGTTTACATGAAATGTGAAGCTACGAGCTAACTAAAGAGTGCTAACATTAGCATGCTAACACAACAATGTGAAGCTACGAGCTAACTACAGAGCGCTAACATTAGCATGCTAACACAACAATGTGAAGCTACGAGCTAACTAAAGAGCGCTAACATTAGCATGCTAACACAGCAATGTGAAGCTACGAGCTAACTAAAGAGCGCTAACATTAGCATGCTAACACAACAATGTGAAGCTACGCGCTGACTGAAGAGCGCTAACATTAGCATGCTAACACAGCAATGTGAAGCTACGAGCTGACTGAAGAGCGCTAACATTAGCATGCTAACACAGCAATGTAAAGCTACGAGCTGACTGAAGAGCGCTAACATTAGCATGCTAACACAGCAATGTGAAGCTACGAGCTGACTGAAGAGCGCTAACATTAGCATGCTAACACAGCAATGTGAAGCTACGAGCTGACTACAGAGCGCTAACATTAGCATGCTAACACAGCAATGTGAAGCTACGAGCTGACTACAGAGCGCTAACATTAGCATGCTAACACAGCAATGTGAAGCTACGAGCTGACTACAGGGCGCTAACATTAGCATGCTAACACAGCAATGTGAAGCTACGAGCTGACTACAGAGCGCTAACATTAGCATGCTAACACAGCAATGTGAAGCTACGAGCTGACTACAGAGCGCTAACATTAGCATGCTAACACAGCAATGTGAAGCTACGAGCTGACTACAGGGCGCTAACATTAGCATGCTAACACAGCAATGTGAAGCTACGAGCTGACTACAGAGCGCTAACATTAGCATGCTAACACAGCAATGTGAAGCTACGAGCTGACTAAAGGGCGCTAACATTAGCATGCTAACACAACAATGTGAAGCTACGAGCTGACTACAGGGCGCTAACATTAGCATGCTAACACAGCAATGTGAAGCTACGAGCTGACTACAGAGCGCTAACATTAGCATGCTAACACAGCAATGTGAAGCTACGAGCTGACTAAAGAGCGCTAACATTAGCATGCTAACACAGCAATGTGAAGCTACGAGCTGACTACAGGGCGCTAACATTAGCATGCTAACACAGCAATGTGAAGCTACGAGCTGACTACAGAGCGCTAACATTAGCATGCTAACACAGCAATGTGAAGCTACGAGCTGACTACAGAGCGCTAACATTAGCATGCTAACACAACAATGTGAAGCTACGAGCTGACTACAGGGCGCTAACATTAGCATGCTAACACAGCAATGTGAAGCTACGAGCTGACTACAGAGCGCTAACATTAGCATGCTAACACAGCAATGTGAAGCTACGAGCTGACTAAAGAGCGCTAACATTAGCATGCTAACACAGCAATGTGAAGCTACGAGCTGACTAAAGAGCGCTAACATTAGCATGCTAACACAACAATGTGAAGCTACGAGCTGACTACAGGGCGCTAACATTAGCATGCTAACACAGCAATGTGAAGCTACGAGCTGACTACAGAGCGCTAACATTAGCATGCTAACACAGCAATGTGAAGCTACGAGCTGACTACAGAGCGCTAACATTAGCATGCTAACACAACAATGCAGGACACAGGTGAGTGCAGCTCGAGATAAGGGATCTACTGGATCAAAGACCAACCTGCCTTTAATGGAACCCACCAATAATACCAGTGTTCCAGTCTGTGAAGTCGTATCTTGTTGCGGCAGCACAGCGGGAGCGTCACATACCTACAGTGGCGATTCGAGAGTCTGTTGGACATATTTGGGGGGCACTTCAACCTGCATTCATCACCATCATGTATGTCATTGCCCCGTCGATACTCCACTTCCTGTTTTTTGTTTTCTCTCCTACAGGTTTCCTACTGTCATTGTGTAATTTGCTGATTTTGGGCAGCTGCTGTGGTTTAAAGTTTGTGAGCCCTCAGGGGCCCCCTACTGGTCTGGGGCCCCCAAGCAGTCGCACGCCTCGCCTGTTGACAAGCAACGCCTCTGCATACACACACAGTCAGACATGTGCACACACACAGCGCTGTTCTCCCCCGCTGCCTCAGCTGATCCCTCCTCTCCTCTGTAACGCCGCTGTCACTGCCTCTGAATGGGGGTCACTTCGTCCCCCAATCACGCCTCCACAACATTCAGACTGAAGGGGCGTAAATATCACAGCTTGAAGCGACGGTCTAATGGTATCCGCCTCCTCCATCACTAGATCCTCCTGTTTCATGGGCTTGATATTTCTAACTGTGTCCCATACATGACCACTGTCACAAAAACCTACTGCAAGGTCATGTCTTCTTGATAAATGGGGTCAATATCTGGTCTGGCCAACCCTCTTGAGACCGGGTCATTGGCACACCAGCCTAGCATGTATGTCAGGTCTTCATTGAATGATGGTCCCTTTCTCGTTTCACTGTCCTATTGACTCATATTTGTCTCTCCTTCACCTCTCGTAAATGTCAGGTTGGCTTAAGATTTACTACTTAATGACCCCAAGAGCGAGCTCGTACGAAACTTGAGAACTCATTTTGAGACTATGCAAGGTTTTCTTTTAGGCCTCGACGGATTATCAGAATCAGAATCAGAATCAGGATCAGAATCAGAATCAGAATCAGAATCAGAATCAGAATCAGAATCAGAATCTGGGTTTATTGCAAGTACATTTACACATAAAGGAATTTGACTTGGTGTATTGGTGCTAAACAATTAACAAGGAAATAAAGCAGAACTAACAACAACTTAAATAATACAGAATAAGAAGATATTACAAAATATAAAATACAATTTAAAAATGTCAAATATAAAATATAAAAAATAAAAAACACAAAAGTGTGTGTAACTACTCATAGAGTGTAGGTAAAGTTCCTTCAAACCTCGACGGAGTTCCTAAGGCCTCGAGGGATTTTCACTCTATCCTTGATGGATTTCACTTTGTGGGCTCAGTTTTAATTCATGTACACATGCGCCTTTGTGCATTTCATCCTTAGTTGATTATGTTTGTGTTTATAATATGCAACCCTCACACTATTGTTATTTAATTATCTAATTTGCATAATATGTGTCTATTAGTTCATTAGCATACTGAAATACTTTTATGATTATTCATGACCACTCTGTATAAATGTTGATTATAAGGAGTATAAATACATGCCTACAGGTGGGACACTACAATAACTTTATGATCTTCTCTAAACTTTGTCAGACTCTCTGTGTTGCTCTCATTGAGGATCTCTCACTGTGCTTATCACCACCTGTGTGTGTGTGTGTGTGTCTGTTTGTGTGTGTGTGTATGTGTGTGTGTGTGTGTGTGTGTGTGTGTGTGTGTGTGTGTGTGTCTGTGTGTGTGTGTGTGTGTGTGTGTGTGTGTGTGTGTGTCTGTTTGTGTGTGTGTGTATGTGTGTGTGTGTGTGTGTGTGTGTGTGTGTGTGTGTGTGTGTGTGTGTGTGTCTGTGTGTGTGTGTGTGTGTGTGTGTGTGTGTGTGTGTGTGTCTGTGTGTGTGTGTGTGTGTGTGTGTGTGTGTGTGTGTGTCTGTTTGTGTGTGTGTGTATGTGTGTGTGTGTGTGTGTGTGTGTGTGTGTGTGTGTGTGTGTGTGTGCAGTCCAGCCTCTGTTTATGTTCTCCTTGTTTATCCACGTGACCCCCTGCTGGAGGGTCCTGATTGCTCCACTGGTCCAGATCTAGGCCAAGCTTCCTGACGCTGGTGTTGCACCCTGCTGATTGTGCTAATCACCCTGACGGTCTGATGGGTGCATTGTTCAGACCGGCCTGTTGCTGCTCCATCAGGGTGTGTGAACCAGAGCCCTGATTATTTTGACGTCAGCTTTTTTTTGGCTGCTCGTTTGTTTCACATGCAAACGAGAAACAAGCGCACGAGTAAAACAAATGCGACTGATTGTGTTTCTGC
The DNA here is from genome assembly GCF_963930695.1 of Labrus bergylta. NCBI lineage: Eukaryota > Metazoa > Chordata > Actinopteri > Labriformes > Labridae > Labrus > Labrus bergylta. The sequence continues at coordinate 26,664,371 of NC_089211.1, forward strand.
TGAACTTTGACCTCCATGTTGGAGTGACATGTGAGGAGAAGGATTTTAGCACATGTTGGTGCTCATACACTGAAACCAGTTTATAGAGACGAATAAAGAAGCCGGTGAGAGAATGTACGATTTGTCTGATGCTAAAACTTTTTAGGATTTTGGACATTTTGACACCTTTAATATTTTACAACGTCTTTGTTTTGAACATAATCGGTGTTCTTTAATAACGAGAATATGTTTTAAACTGACTCTCATCTTGTTGTAAATCAACTTTATTGTCGATATTTTCACTTTTTAGAAGAATCAGATGGATTAATTGTCGAATACATTTTTTTTTAAAAATGAAAAGTTAAGTCGTAATGTCGAGAAGTTGTCCGCCTTCAACTTTAATGTTTCCTGCTAGACGAGCAAATTTTCTGCAGAAAGTCAGAATGAGCTGATGTGAGAACGCAGCAGGATATAATCAGGAGAATTCACCTGGAGCCAGTGGGAGGGGCCAGTGGGAGGGGGTGGTGACCTTTATTCCCTGTGATCGCTGCACGACCATAGACTGTCTGCACGCCACCTCTACCATCTCCGTGCGCTGGAGTCCCATCGATGGCGGTCTCCATGCTGGAAATGCTGTCTCAGTCTAACTTTCAGTCAACCTAACGACAGGCTGAGAGCTGGAGCTGAGGCGGGTTTTAAACCTCCTGACAAACCGTTACACCGCGCCCACCTGTCAATCAGGTCAGCTACACGCCTTATTGTGAATAACTCTTATCCTTCATCAAATCAAAACTGATGAGTCATCAAAACATTCACCCCCCGTACAGTGTGTGTCCATGGAGACATGAGCTAATCACACCTATTTGGTTTTTTGAACCAGGCTGTAAACATGTTCATCTCTGCTGTAAAAACAGGCTTTTTAGAATGGGTGTGTATGTGACTTCCTGTGCTTCTGCAGCCAGCCTCTAGTGGACACTTGAGGAACTGCAGGATTTTACACTTCAGCACCGCTTGGTGATTTCCTCCTGAGACCCCCCCTTCCCCCTCCCTCCCATGTGACTGAGAAAGTTTCCCCTGAATTTGAGAAACAGCTGAAGATGTTGCAGCTGCGATGTGAAGCAATCTGCTGGAACAACTCCAAAACCTTTAATAACCCGAATTATGTAATTTAAAAAGGAGGTCCTGTTAAAAAAACAACAGAACATTTTCAGAACACAATGGCTTTATGCCTAAATGACCCTTTAAACATCAGATCTGAAATGCTGTAAATGAAGATGACAGACAATTGCATGTTTCCTTCCTTCGTTAGAAAAATGTTTTTATTAAAAGAGTAGAAAAAATGACAGACTTACACAGTACACGTATTCAAATGCAAATCAGCCTCTTTGATCACAACGTGAGCGCTGATTGGTCTGAAAAGGTCTTTACCGTCTGCTGTGTGAGTTCACTGTGGGAACTGACACAAGCAGACACACACAAAAAAAAATATTTACAATGAAGCTGTGCAGCCGCTCCTCCTGCACGATGACGTTCAGACAACACGACCGTTCAGACTCAGATAAACCTTCAGTCTGTCGACGTGGTCGTTACCAGACTGAAGGAAACGCCCCCTAACGATGGTGATGAATTAAAAAGCAAAAAAACAAAAACAAATCTGGAGCTGAAATAAAACTCAGTTCAGTGACAGATGAACAGAAGACTGTCAGTGCCAGGCAGGAGGAACAAACACATTTAGTTAGTTTGAATTTTCAAAATAAAGTTCAAATGTCAGTATATCTCGTACTTCTCAAAAGTCTCGTACTTGCTCGGCACTTTAAAGTAAAGTGACTAAATTCTCAAAACTCATCTTTTTTCTCGACATTCAGAAGTTTTTGGGAGAAATCTCGATTCATCTTGCACACAAAAAAAATACTCACAATGCCTCTCTTTGAATATAATTTGTATATGCCAGACGATAAAATTTGACCTCACACTCAAAATGACGCCAGTGGTATTTTGCACCATTGTTGTTTTTAACATCATCTGTATTGTTTTATGAAGATAGTGTGTTTTAAATTGACTCATCTTATCCTAAGTCGACTTTACCGTCAGTATTTTGACATTTCAACTTTTATCTGAGACTTGTTGAATTTATCTGCAAATAAGAAATGACATTTTTTTTTTAAAAGTCGTAATGTCGAGAAAAAGTGTCTTCCCTAAACGTGGCACTAATACAGAAAGTGATCCCTGAAATGCAGAATGAAAAAACCTCTTCTGTTTGGCCCTAATGGTCCTCCGTACATGTGTTACAGTTTCCCCCTCGGTGTGTTCATCACGTCTCCACATCATGTCAAAGGTTCACAGCAGAAAAGTCGCTTCAGCTCTGCTCTGGCAGAAAAACAAAAAGGAAAAAAAAAGTCCTTCATCGTGAGAGTTCAGTTCAGACGTAATGCTTCTTGTCAAAGTCTCCGGTGCTCGTGATGCTCTTGGTGGGCGCGTACTTGATGGGGTAGGTCACTCGCACCCCCTGAGACAAGGAGCAGCTGAGCAGGGTCCCTCCCAGCAGGAGCAGCGCGGCGGCAGCCCAGCCGATGTAGATGGCGGCTCCGATCTCCCTCTTCTTGGAGGAGGGTACCTGCGGGTCGTGGAAGTCCACGATGATGTTGTTGGCCATCCAGCAGATCGGCACGAGCACGAAGAGCCCGCTGATGATGTAGATCACGCCGCCCGCGTGAACCACCCGCACCTTCAGAGTCTCGTCCTTGATGCAGTTGGTGCACTGAGCCCCCGCGACAGTCACCGCCAGCGCGACCACCCCCAGCACGGCGGAGATGATCGTGAGGGCACGCGCCGTCTGCAGGGCTTGCGGGAGGCCCAGAACCGAGTCGTGGAATTTACACTGCATCTGTCCGGTACTCTGCACCACGCAGGACATCCACAGGCCGTCCATGATGGTCTGGGCCACCACGATGTTGGAGTCGATGAACGCCGTCACCTTCCATGTGGGCAGCCCGCACGCGACCATCCCAAACAGCGAGCCCGTGACGCACAGCGCGAGGCCGAGGAACTCCAGACACACAGCAAGCATGGCTCTGATCCGCCAAAAGTCCTGATCTCAAGGCTCTGAACCGCTGAAGTCCTGGTCTGAAGGAGCTGATCCGCGAAGAGTCCTGGTCTGAAGGATCTGATCCGCTAAGAGTCCTGGTCTGATGGATCTAAGAGTCCTGGTCTGATGGATCTAAGAGTCCTGGTCTGAAGGATCTAAGAGTCCTGGTCTGAAGGATCTGATCCGCTAAGAGTCCTGGTCTGAAGGATCTGATCCACTAAGAGTCCTGGTCTGAAGTGTTTTCTCTTCTGTGTCTCCTCTCAGCTTGCTCTCTCTCTTTAATTTATGGGAAGGGGGAGCCTGACGCTGCTGCTGCTGCTGCTGCTCCTCCCTCAAAACAAGCTTTGGGCCAATCAGCTGTGCGTGCGTCTTTCTGTGAGCCAATGAGGAGCGAGGGGGTCTACTCGAGCAGCAGCATGTTTACACACCAGTCTGTGACTGAGTGATGACCAGTGAGGGCCGGAGCGCACCAGATGTTTGCTGTCTTCTTGTATTTCACGGTGTGGGAGGAGGTGAAGTAAGGCAACTGCGAGTCCAGAGAATTTCATCATAATTCAGCCTTACATTTTTTTTAATGCTGTCATCATTTCAAACTTTCACAAAGAAACACAGAAATCTGGACGAAAAAGAAAAAACTCAGAGATTGGGACATGGACACATCCTGTTGGTCCGCTGCTCTGAGGACAATAAAGCAGCGTTAAAGCAACATCCTGCCTTCAAATCCGGCTGCTGCATGTCTCTCACATCCCCCATCTCCCAGTTATTACAACATAAACATAGACATGCATTATTTTACAGACATGCATCGACTGTGAAACCAGTACGGCCTGTAGTGATGTGCCCGTGCCCGACCTGCATTTGAGTCTAACACATGTTTACAGCACTGCTGCCTTTTGTTCTGTTCACAGCTCATGAGAACATCGTACCTTCAGTTTTCTGTAAATGTCTGTAAAGTTTTCTGTAAATGTCTAAATGAGTCGTGTGATGTAAACACACGTCTAGCTATCCCTCACAGAATAACAAAACATCCTCATGCAGCTTCATATGGCTTCATGGGGCTTCATGGGGCTTCATACGGCTTCATGCGGCTTCATGCGGCTTCATGGGGCTTCATGGGGCTTCATGGGGCTTCATGCGGCTTCATGGGGCTTCATACGGCTTCATGCGGCTTCATGCGGCTTCATACGGCTTCATGCGGCTTCATGGGGCTTCATGGGGCTTCATGCGGCTTCATGCGGCTTCATGCGACTTCATGCGGCTTCATGGGGCTTCATGCGGCTTCATGGGGCTTCATGCGGCTTCATGCGACTTCATGCGGCTTCATGGGGCTTCATGGGGCTTCATGCGGCTTCATGCGACTTCATGCGGCTTCATGGGGCTTCATGCGGCTTCATGCGGCTTCATGCGGCTTCATGCGGCTTCATGCGGCTTCATGCGGCTTCATGCGGCTTCATGGGGCTTCATGGGGCTTCATGCGGCTTCATGCGGCTTCATGCGGCTTCATGGGACTTCATGTGGCTTCATGCGGCTTCATGCGACTTCATGCGGCTTCATGGGGCTTCATGGGGCTTCATGGGGCTTCATGCGGCTTCATGCGACTTCATGCGGCTTCATGGGGCTTCATGGGGCTTCATGCGGCTTCATGCGACTTCATGCGGCTTCATGGGGCTTCATGCGGCTTCATGCGGCTTCATGCGGCTTCATGCGGCTTCATGCGGCTTCATGCGGCTTCATGCGGCTTCATGGGGCTTCATGGGGCTTCATGCGGCTTCATGCGGCTTCATGCGGCTTCATGGGGCTTCATGGGGCTTCATGCAGCTTCATGCATACATAAAAACATGCAGGAACATGTGTAAATAAAAAAGTCTATCAGCAATCTAACAAAAAAAGAACTCTGTCGCAAGCGCCTTCTCCAAAGGAACGCGCCCGGTAAAGGAGGCAGCCTCTAGTGGACGCTGCAGGAACTCTTTTTCTGGCTTCATTTCTCATCTCTAGTTGTTTCTTGGTTATAAAAAGTAAAAATGAAGCGTGCATGATCATTTAACATTTCAGGAGTGGCTAAAATATTAACTCAGGGGTCATGTAGTTACTTAATGTGTTCCTACTAAATTTTGTTTTCTAGTTATTGGGAAACACTGACACAGACGTGGTAAGTTCCTGCTTCTCGATAGGAAATTGTGAGAAAGGAGCCGTAAATGGTCGAGTAGATTTGGGTAGAGTTTGTGACCTGAGCGGGATTCTGTTCATTTCAAGTTTCAATGTAAAGATTTCTTAGAAACTTCTGTCACCGTGTTTGTTGAGTGAGTTTGTGTGAGTGCAGAAAACTCTCTGCAAACTTCGACACATATTTTTCTCTCTATGGCAAAAACAACAAACAGTTAAAGAGCCACACAGGAAGCACTCAACGTAGCGGACACGGCGGCCATGTTGACTCGCCTCATTGTGCTGCGAGTTGATGAAAAATCCACTCAACTCTCGGTTTTTGTTGTTGTGTTTAAAGTGGACGAAAGCGGAGATAAGACCGCCTGATTCGACCCAACGTACACATCCTTAACACGCTGCATCGTCTGTGCTGTGATGACGGAAACATCAAAGCATTATGGGCCGTCATAGAGAAACCTCTGACAACTTCCTGTTTAAGGGTAAAACACAACCATCACAACTGACCTCGACTCTTCACTGAGAATAAAAAGTAAAAATAAAAACTTAAAGGAGCAGTATGTAACTCTGACCCCTAGTGTTTAAAATGAGTACTGCAGTCTAAATTCTAAACACCATAGAGAGCTGTCTCCCCCCCCCCCCCCTCCTCTCTAGAGTGGATGCTCACTCAGGTCACCATGTGGTGGACTCTGAAGCTTCAGTGTTTATCCAGCTCTGCATGGGTCTGTAAACCTTTCTGTGTTCTAACCTCTCTCCATTTTTCAAAAGCATCTCCAATATTGATCCTAGTTTGAGCACGTTTCTGCTCGTGGAGCTTATTAGAAACATGCAGAGGCTTTTTAGGTCGGGTACAATCACTTCTATCTGAACCACTTCTCTTGACCGCTTCCATCACTGCAACACCTGTTGACCTGATAACTGCTCTCATATCTGACAAACTGAGGGGCGTCCAAAACGGCCGTGTGGGGGGGGGGGGGGGCCATCCTCCCTGTTGGAAGTTATTGATCTATTAGATTGACTTTGAAACGACTGTTTGAGGGAGCAGAGGTTACAGAAATAAATAAATAAGAAAAAGGCCGGACATGATTCCTGGTTGATTCTCTGGAAGGACAGGAAGTAGAATCCTGTGAGTCTTTTACGCCGTATCTGTGGCGTGAGTGACCACTTTGAAATGTTTACTGCACGCTGCACCACACCCACTGTAACTGCTTTAGTCATGAAATTACTCCAGCTCCCTGAGAGGTCTGAATCAG
>NC_089211.1:26671047-26703547 GCF_963930695.1 Labrus bergylta
GAGAGCGAGAGAGACAGAGAGAGAGAGAGAGAGAGAGAGAGACAAAGAGAGCGAGAGAGACAAATAGAGACAGAGAGACAAAGAGAGACAGAGAGAGACAGAGAGAGAGACAAAGAGACAAAGAGAGAGAGAGAGAGACAAAGAGAGACAGAGAGAGACAGAGAGAGACAGAGAGAGAGAGAGACAGAGAGAGAGACAGAGAGAGAGACAGAGAGAGAGAGAGAGACAGAGAGAGAGACAGAGAGAGACAGAGAGAGACAGAGAGAGAGAGAGAGAGAGAGAGAGAGAGAGACAGAGAGAGGGAGACAGAGAGAGAGACAAAGAGAGACGGAGAGAGAGGGAGAGAGAAGGAGAGAGAGAGAGAGAGAGAGGGAGAGAGAGGGAGAGAGAGAGAGACAGAGAGAGAGAGAGAGAGAGAGGGCACTTCAGCAGTGCTCAGGAGGTGATCTGGCACCTCTCCAGCTACTAGACCAACTTCCATATTTCTTCCGCACCGGGACTTGGACCGGCGACCCTCCGGTTCCCAACCCAAGTCCGTACAGACTGAGCGCCACTGAGCGCATTAAATGATTCAATTTAAGTAACAGAGTAATGTTTGAAACACAGCAGGAGTTTTTCAAAGGGAAACAGATTCTTATATTTCTTCAGAAGAACATCGCTGCAGACTTGTTTTTATTTCCGGAGCTGTTTTCCTCCCTTATCCTCGCCATCAGCCCGTTTCCTGTGAGTAATAGCAGTACTTCCTGTCTCTGTGGAGCACAATCACAGAGATAAAAACTCCTGTTTCTCCCTGAACCTCTCTCTCTCTCTTTCCTCTTTCAGATCTAATCTCTGAGCTGGTTAACCACTTTGAAGTCATCAAACGGCGTTCCTACAACCCACTAATGAGCAAACTGTTTTTTCTCAGTCCATGTTCTGAAAGTTAGTCCTGATGTTTTGACCTACATTTTCTCTTCATCGAGAGCAGGAAACAGAAGAAATGTATGAGCTGCTGGAGCGAACCAGTGGGAGAACGATATCAAGCAAGTCCATCCATTAGGATAGGATAATACTTTATTGATCCCAGAGGGGAAACTCGGGCGTTACAGCAGCACAGACAAGAAAGCTCAAAATACAAAATACACATTAAACAGATAAGAGAAGAAAAATAAAAAATAGGGTATATACAAGAACAAAATGAATGATGAAGTTGGAGCGGGTTGGAGCCGCTCCCAGCTGTCATAGAGCGAGAGGCGGGATCATACCTGGACTGTTCAGCAGCCAATACAGAGTTGACATATAGAGACAGACAAGCAGCCACACTCACATTCACACCTACAGACATTTAAGAGCAGGGGTTCTCAAACTTTTTTATACTATGCATTAATGTACTATGTAGTACCGGTACATTGAAATGTTGTCATGTATTCTAAAGATGAATTTCAGAACATTTTTTACCTTTAAAGATGAATTATTTGCTCTTTATTTAAATCAGTGGCAGGAAGCTCTGAACAAACCACAGAATTTATTTAACAGTGTTTCAAAACACACATTAAGAAGAATATTTACATTACTCATATTCTTATGTCAAACACTTCACAGGTATTCTGCGGCTCCCCAAGCTATGGTTCGCGGGCCTCCTGGGGGTCCAGGGACCCCACTTTGAGAATCACTGCTGTAGAGAACCCACAAATGCACAGGGAGAACATGCAGACTCCACACAGAGAGGCTCCTGAAGGACGGGGATCATGCAAGTCGTCCTATTTAAGTAAAAATTAAAAGTGTTTCAGCTGTCAGCAAAATTCAGTTTTCTTTTTTTTTTTATCGTCTCCATCACTTCTTCTTGGATCGTTTCGTTTTTCTCAATACAAATGTTTTCCCGTTGCTCCCCCCCCCCCCCCACCCCTGAAAAGCCTCACTCACAACAATAAGCACTTCCTCCTGTGAGCCTGTGTACCAGAGGAATCAGCTCGGCGCACATGTGATGAGCTATTGTACGGCCGCTGAGCTCAGGCCTTCCTGCGTTAGCCGGTTTCCTTGCTGAAGTCATTGTGTGACCACGACAGGGAGGAAACGCTCACACACACACACACACACACACACACACACACACACACACACACACACACACACATACACATATATACTGACATTCTCACATGGACACAGTGACCGCAGGCGGGTTTCTCACACACACATAAATAAATAACATGGGATAAAGAAAAACCTGCAACACACTGTTATTCAGTGTCTGTTTTTTGATCATTTTTTAAACATTACTGTACATATATAAACAACACAACGTCAGAAGGTCAACACTTTTTTATTTTTTATATTCAGGTCTAATTACAGATCTTTTCCTCACCTGTTTATAGGCTCTTGTTTAAATGTCACATATATTTTTATCCCTGCACGGGTTATGTACATTTCTTGTATAAGTCTATTTTTAACTGCACAGTTTAAGTTTGATTCATCTAGAGGGATTCTTTAAATCTTTTTTTCAGGTTATTATATATGTATGGGAGGGGGGGGCGTCGGTTTTGTGGTTAATTTGTAACAAATGTTTCATATCATGTCTTTGTGACCTGCATTTCCCTCGAGATCAATAAAGTATCTATCATCTATCATCTATCTGTCTATTTATCTATCTATCATCTATCTATCTATCTATCTATCTATCTATCTATCTATCATCTATCATCTATCTATCTATCTATCTATTTATCTATCTATCATCTATCTATCTATCTATCTATTTATCTATCTATCATCTATCATCTATCTATCTATCTATCTATCTATCTATCATCTATCATCTATCATCTATCTATCTATCTATCTATCTATCTATCTATCTATCTATCTATCTATCATCTATCATCTATCATCTATCTATCTATTTATCTATCTATCATCTATCATCTATCTATCTATCTATCTATCTATCTATCTATCTATCTATCTATCTATCTATCTATCATCTATCTATCTATCTATCTATCTATCTATCATCTATCTATCTATCTATCTATCTATCTATCTATCTATCTATCTATCTATCATCTATCTATCTATCTATCTATCTATCTATCATCTATCTATCTATCTATCTATCATCTATCTATCTATCTATCTATTTATCTATCTATCTATCTATCTATCTATCTATCTATCTATCTATCTATCTATCATCTATCTATCTATCTATCTATCTATCATCTATCATCTATCTATCTATCTATCTATCTATCATCTATCTATCTATCTATCTTTCTCTCTATCTATCATCTATCTATCTATCTATCTATCTATCATCTATCATCTATCTATCTATCTATCTATCTATCTATCTATCTATCTATCTATCTATCATCTATCTATCTATCTATCTATCTATCTATCTATCTATCTATCATCTATCTATCTATCTATCTATCTATCTATCTATCTATCTATCTATCATCTATCTATCTATCTATCTATCTATCATCTATCATCTATCTATCTATCTATCTATCTTTCTCTCTATCTATCTATCTATCATCTATCATCTATCTATCTTTCTCTCTATCTATCTATCAGAAAGTGCTCCTCTGAAGAAATCCATCTCGGTGATGGTGGGAGTGAAGGTCTCTCATTGTCTGACCTTGCCTAACTGAGTGAAATGAAGCATTTCAGTGGCGGTTAAGAGCTGTTTGAATTCTCTAAAAGTTAAGGAAAGGTGGGTCAATGCTTCCTTGATAACCTCCTTTAGGATACACTGGACCATCCTTTAGGAAAGGAGATGAGATATGACGCCCCACAACATTTAAAGCGAGTCGCTCATCCGACCGTTCAGGAACATGAGCGATGATCGTAAAGAGATAAAAGATAAGAGACATTTTTATCAGAGGATGTTTGATTCAACATATTTCATTCTCTTGTTTTGTGCTGCTGTACATTTGTATGTTTAAAACATTATGTGTAGGTTATATCTTACATTAATGTAACAATTCATTTCATCCAATCATATTGATGTTGATGTTGATTTCTGATTGGACAGGAAGCTGATGGTTTCACTTTTCTTACTTGTAGCCTGGTAGTCTATATTTCTTTTATTTCAATCCCAACCTCGTGGTGATCAGGATTATTTCACCGGTAAGAAGCACAGGGGAAAGTTTTTTACATGATCTTTTTGTAGTTCATTTTCTGAACATTGTAGTTTCAACACGTCAGACCCACGTCATTAACCTCCGCCGGCCCGTCACATTTAATGACGTGGCCTAGTGGAAATGTGGTCGGATTGTCAGAGCAACGAGATCGCCTTTCCCTAAGTCCTTTATGACTTCTCCTAACATCTTTCCTTGACCTCATGACGTTTTCCCTGGGTTAAGGTGAAGTGGATAGTGAAGGAGATAGGAGGGACATTAGGAGTCCTGTGAGGAAATTCCATTTTGGGTGAATTTTGGCGCCCCCTGTGGACAAACATGGGACTTTCTCTTTATTGATCTTGTTCTGAACTTGTGTTAGGGCCCGACACAGAGACACCATCGTTTCCTTCTGGTTCAGCACGCTCGACGGCCGCTCTTCTCTGCTGTTTCACGACACGTTTTGGGACGCGCATAAAAGTTCAAACATTTTTTCAACTGTCAGCTCAAGACGCAGAGTCAACGCATGCAATGTCACTTTTGGACGAAGCAGCCAATCAAATGAAGCAGGAGGATTTAACTCTGCTTTTTTTTTTGTGATCAATTTTTGATTATTTATGTTTAAACATTGTCACTTATAATAAAGGAAAAACAAGATGTTGTGGTTTTAACAACAGAAGAATCATACACAGTATGTCATATTCATAACTCCTTATACAATCCATTTCAAAAGAAGGGATGAAAACAGCAAAACAAAAGGAGGAAACAAAGATTGAACCTCCCTCCCCCCCCACACCTCCCCCCCCCCCCACACACACCCCAACCTCCCTCCCCCCCCACACACTCCAACCTCCCTCCCCCCCCACACACTCCAACCTCCCTCTCCCCCCCCTAACGCTAACTGTTTTTCTTTAACACGCCCACCGCTGATTATAACGTGCAGCGTTGTTTTGTAAATGTCAACAAAAACATAAACAATACGTCCAAACAGTCTGAGGAAAAACTGCACTTTACTCTTTTTTATTCACAAATAAACTTACACAGGATGTAAAGTTTAGAATCTGTTTTTTAATCCTGAAGGATCGACTCGAGCTCCGTCCAGTTCACGTCCATACAAACGACCTTCACTCTCTCCTGTGACCTTGATCTGTTTCATCCCACACGGACGCCGACAGCGCTGCATTGTTGTCGGATACTTTCCTTCACACACAGAGTTCCTAACAGGAAGTGCAGACGTGTGAGAGCATGACGCTTTCTGTTTGTGTCAGTGGTGGAGAAATAAATATTCTTTCATTTTAACCTCCGGGGAGGAATAACGCTGACATATCTGCTAACAGAGAAGAACAGCCAATCAGGAAGAAGGTGTGCTAATCTAAAGCATCAGTTTAAAGGAAAACATCAAATGAAACCCTCTAAGAAAATATCTGGATTTATTTGATTTATCTCGAAGTCGTTTTAACCGCTGCAGCCTCTCAGATCGTCCGTTTTAAAGATTTATTTTGGAGATAGGACAGTGGATAGATCCAGAATTCACGGGGGGGGGGACTACAAGTGGGAAAGGAGCCACAGGTCGGATTCAAACTGGCCACCCGCTCTCTAGAGGACCAAACACTAGGCCTGTGGTGCCCCCAGATCTATCATTGTTAGCTTTCAACGCTAGGCCACGCCCCCTTCCGTTGGGGAGGGCCAATCGAAGCCCACATTTGGGCCTGAAGTCGTCCATGTGAAGCCTGAGTTTAATTCTCCGGTTTAAAGATTCTGACTTGGTCGCTGTGGACGCTCACACACAGAGAAAAATAATTCACAGGAAGATTAAAAAAAATCTTCAGGTAGAAACAAAGTGAACAAAAGAAGGAAACAAACAAAACATCCAGAGATTTAGTTACATCCAGCATAAATAAATATGAAATATAGAACAATAAACAACGTCTATATTTAAATCCTGCTGTTGTTGAATGTTGTGAACTCTACAGAGTGCAGAGGAATGAGTTATGAACACTCGGTTATATTCATGTTAAACGTTTACAGAAACAGAAAAGACAAGTCGAACGTGATTCCACAGATCACACCAGAACACCAGAAAAGGTTATTATTTTATATTTATTGTTTCTGCACGCCATTACTGTTCATACGATACAATAATAAAACACAGAACATTAATATTACAAAAACTAAACAACCAAACGTCATCGTTTTTTACGTTCTAATTCATTATTTCATACTAAACGTGTCTCTAATCTGTCTACAAACCCCCCAGTGATGAGAAAAGTCCATCCTCTCCGTCTTCTGCCTGCTCCACCTTTCAGAAAATGTGTGCTCAAACAGGCCATTTGGAGATGTTCCCTTCATGACATCACAAAGGGCAGTAGCCCCTCCCCCAGGTGGGTGACTCCTCCCACAGCTAGGTGTTTGTTCTGCCCTCTGAGTCTGCCTTCTCACCGTAAACAATATGACATGGAGCGAGAAAGACCGAGACACCTGAGCCCTTCCAGAGAGGGGGCGTGGTCAGACACAGCTCATTTACATATTTAAAGGTACAGACACAGAAAGAGCCTGTTCTGAGCAGGGCTGAAATAGAGGGGTTTATAGACATGATCAAATACAGGATCAGAGTGGATTTAGAACAAGACACTTCACAAACATGTTTTGAGGAGCTCTGACACTTATTTGGTGCCTTGCTCAAGGACACCTCGGCATTACTCAGGAAGTGACCTGGAACCCTCCACTTCCCAACCTAAGTCCCTACAGACTGAGCTACTGCTGCCCCCTAAAAATGAATCATCACACATCACTAATAAAAAATTAAAAAGTAAACATGAATCCATGATTAAAAGTAAAGAAACAGAGTTCACATTATTAACACAAAGCTAAAGAAGAAGAAGACCCCCCCCCCCCCGACATCTCTCACTAATGGAGAGATGTCGGGGGGGGGGGGGGGGGGTGTTAAAGACAAAATAAATGTATAGAACAGTTTTGTGCTTTATCTCTGTTCTTTGACCAGTGCAAAAACAGGGTAATACTGCCACCTCCCGTCACATCCGGGTACTGCATGCAGTTGTTTTTTCCCCCACAATGACTCAATAAATGCTCTGACACAATAAAGAGTGGATCAGGGTGCATGCATGAAGACGTGTTTGGATGTGAAGGAAACGGCGACCACGTCTAAAAACATTCTCGGCACGTTGGCGCTCTGTTTGGACCCTCTCTGTTGCCGTAGCGGTGAATTATTATTATTTGATATTGTGCAGCGTAAATTGGAGCGGCTGGAGACCCCGCCCCTTTCATCCCGGTTCGGACGCATTTCCCACCAACTGTGTGCAGAGATGACGGCCAACAGCAGGTACAGGAGCCGCGCGCCCCGCTCAGGTAAGCTCGTGCAGGTGATTCATTACCCACCGCGCGACGTAAATGCCCTTTATAAAAAAATAAAATCAAGTATCGATTAATCCACGTGATGCTTCTGCTGGTGTCTCTCTGAATGTCTGTGATGATGATGCGTCTCCACGAACGGACCGATGTCTGCTGGAATCTGACTTCATGACACAGAGGATGCAGAGGTAAGGCACGCGCAGCAGACAAAGGTGTGTGTGTGTGTGTGTGTGTGTGTGTGTGTGTGTGTGTGTGTGTGAGAGAGAGGATTACTCCGACATTATTCCTTTGTTTTGGTGTCTCTGCCCTCCTTTTCTCCTCTTTACTGTCAGTGAGCTCGTCAATATATTCACATTATTTCAGATTTTAATTTATTTCGGGTTTCCTTTCGTTTTAAACATCTGTCCACATCTGCAAATGAAAGCTTTCAGTCGTCCTGAATCTGAATATGTCCAACCTTTCCTGCTTAACTGTGAAATGTGAAAATTTCCTCCACTTCTTCAGATTCTGGTGTAAATTGTCTTTAGGTCCTGACAGAAATGAATAACTCATGTTCTCTGAAACAGGAACAAAGTAAATCCATCATCTGTATCAGTTTGTAAGTCTGTAAAAACTTTGACCAATGTCTGCCACGAGGTACCAATCTGATGAACCAATCAGACGCCTCCCTGTCTCCCTGTTCGCTCTCTACCTCTTACCTGCTCTAGCTCACACTCAAAGAGCGTCACCGATGACTTTAGGAGTTTAAACTGTGAGTTTACTGACCGCTGAATGAGACATGAGACGACGTAGTTTCTACACAATGACAGAGATGAGCTGAGGTCCACTTCTGGAGCATGTAAGTGAGGGGGCGTGGCTTAAGAGGGAGCACAGAGGGGAGGGGGAGCAGACGGAGCACTGAGGGAATGCTACTTTCAGAATCATGCTGGTTTTAGAAAATGATCAACCCTGCCTTTAAATCGCTGTTTTGTGATGTTTTATAGACAAAATGATGGATAAATTGTGAAAATGTTCCTTTACTGTAAAAGCAGCTCTGCAGGATTCATCAACAGTGTAAAAAAAAAAAAAGGAAATTGAAATGTATTGACGTGTGAATTTAATCATTTTAAAGTTGCCAGAATGAAACTATCCCGTCTGTAAAGTCTTTGTAGAAACTCTGGAGTACCAACGCTCCCTCACCTCCCAAAGGTCTCAAAGATATCAAGACGTTTAAAGTGACGCTGAAATTTTTTTCTGACGTTAACGCTTCAAACTAAAAGATGTGACGTCTTCACACGTCGTTTTTCCTTTTTTTGAAATCGAGTTTACAGTGATGAGAGATAAACGTATCTCATAAGAGACGCTGCAATCAGAGGAATATTTGCAGTTTAAAAGCTGCAGGATGAATTTTCTGTCCTAAACTAATCGCTTCATGGTGATATGTGTGAACGTCTTTGTTTTTAAAGATGCTTAAGGTCAGAAAAAGAGCAAATATTCAGCGCTTATCATTCACTAAAAGCAGGAGTGGAAAAAAAGATGGGCTGTAGTATCCTGAGTCCTGCAGCACAGAGCGCGTTTGTCCCGGTGTGGCCTACATGCAGCATCTCCTCTCCGCCCTCACGCTGCACCCAGCATCTTTATTTTCAGATCTACATCCCTCCAATCCCACGAGCTGCTTCATGACTTTTTTTTTGCCTTCATGCTGCTTCACAGCTCGCTCGCTTGTTTTTTTTTTTTCCACGAGTATTTGGACGGCAGCGCTGAGTCTGAGTCAGAGCAGCGGACACAGACGCAGCAGTCTGATGTCTGTGTGTGGGAGTGACTCACTCACACATCCACAGACAAAACGTCAATGTGGAAGCATTACCTAAAAAAAAAACAACTCCTCCACACCTGCGTGCACGGATACCTGCTCGTGTGATTTAAACGGCTGCAGCGGCCTCGTGAAGAGAATCAAACTTGCACTTTCCCTTCATCTCGTGCACCGTTTGTCTTCTGTAGCTTCTATTCCTCCTCTTTCTATGTGTTCAGACGTACACATGGCCCCCCCTCATCCGCCTGCCACACTGCATTAGGAATACATGGAGAACCTCAGGGCATGTTCACGGTCCCCCCCCCCCCCCCTCCCCCATCGCCACTTCAATAAAATATGAAAGGACTCATGGGAATGTCCTACTAACACATCTACTCATCCAGGCCTGAGAGCTGTGAGGGGGGGTCTGACCCAGAAGGCGGCTCTCCGGCCTTTGTGATGATTTACCCGGAGTGCGACCTATATCTGACTTTTTTTTTATGTGTACAGATGATTACTCCTGAGTCAGCGTTGACTGAACAAAGAGATGCACGACATGACTAAAGTCAAACCAAAACATTTAGAGCGCCCCCTGCTGACTGGCTGCAGTACATGTCATAAGCTCCGCCTCCTCTATGTTAACAGATGGGACATTTGGCAAACTTTAAAATCAAAACTATCTCTCACATGTGTCTGTCTTTAAAGATATTTGCTGATCATGCTGATTTATGTCTGATTGTTATTTGGTGATATATAAAAAAGTATAACGTCATGATTGACAGCTGTGTGGACCAATGAGGCTCCTGCTTTGCTGTGTGCACCATATAATCAGCGAAGAGGAAGAACGATGAAAGGAAACGTAACAAACTGATGATAGAGGCTGCTGTTTAAAGTATGAACTCATAGAAGGCTAATTCCTCTTCATTTTTCTTCAAGGACTTTCAATGAAAAACTTTGGTTTTCACAGCAATAGAGTGAGTGCTGTCAGATGGGGCCCCCTTAGGGAGGTTTCCTACTGTCTTTGCAAAATTTGCACATTTTGAGCCGCTTAAGTTTGTAAGCCCTCTGGGGCCCCCTACTGGTCTGGGGCCCCAAACAGTTGCCTGCCTTGCCTGTTGACACGCAGCTCCTCTGGTCAGAAGACTGGAAAACAAATACACAAGCTCGAGTCCATTTCACCGTTTGCTGTACGCTCTGCCATCGACACGCAGTCTCTGTAGATATGAAATAACGTCTGATCAGAAAATCGAATCCTCTGTTGATGTCTTTAATTTTTCTTTTTTGTGTGTTTGATTGTTTGTAGGAAAAAGATTATGTCGGCTTTGCAACGCTGCCCAACCAGGTGCACAGGAAGTCGGTGAAAAAAGGATTCGACTTCACCCTCATGGTGGCAGGTAAGAAGTCATGAGGTCGCTTTAAAGTCCACGCTGACAACGTCTCATTTCAACTCATTTCACAGGTTTGATGAATGTCACATGGATTATATTGTTATTATGTATTATTACCGTCCCGAACGGGCCGGGACCGTCCCGTTTACCAGCTGTTACTCAAACAGAATCAGAAGGACTTAAAGGTTTTGTATCAGGACTGTCAGGGTTAAGATCCTGAGATTGTCATCCTAGTTTTTGCAGTGCGTCCAGCTGGCACACGTTGACCCAGTGTGCCTTTTTTTTGGTGAGAGGAATCGCTCTGATTGGCTGTTCAGCTAAGCGAATCAGTGCGCTAGAAGAAAAACGGAAGTGACAAAAGCAAGTTAACGACCTCAACTTCATTATTCTCGATTAGAAGTGTCTATAATACGAGTGGTGAGCGACAGCGGTGTGAAAATGGTCTTCTTGCATCATAACAACGGTTAGCCCTATGAGACCGGAGATTGGCTGCGTGCAGTCTGATCCGGGTTGTCTGGGTAGAGAGCCGTCAGGCTTATCGTCCTGCAAACCTTGACTGCAGATCTGTAGAAGACTGCCTTCGGTTCCTGAGTGCTGACGGGGTTAGGAAACGGTCTTCTTGGGGTGTCGTCTTCTTGGGACGCCCACTTCACTGTTTGGCATTGGCAGGGAAGATTTGGAAAGTTTTTCATGAGCGCAACCCACATACTCAGCTCTGCTGCTCTTCCCACAAATGCATGTTCCTTACACACTTAAAAGGGAAATAAATGGGCTTTCCAACGGTATAAGATTTATTGCCAAGAAGCAACAAAGATATAATCTACCAAACACAAATGTCCTTACTTTTTGTGCGATGTTCATGTCCGCGTTCTTCCTCGTCCGCTTCCTGGTTTCCCCTTTTTGGAATGACGATTACAGACTACCGCCCCCCACTAGCATGGAGAGTTATTTCCTCTCACGCATGAGCTGAATGTACGTGGTGGTTGGCCGTTGGCTGGAGTCTTTGTGGTGTGTTCAAGTGCAACAAAAGACGATGTGAGGCGACTGTCGAGCCTCGTTCTGCATAAAAAAGGACTCAAAGTCATTGTGATTCTTCAAAAGGCAGAAAATCACCACCACACCTCCGCACCCTCTCAGATTTCACAGGTTCAGTTTGTTCTGTGAACATTTGGACGATTTTAATATGAATCCTAAAAGCTGTGCTCCATAAAAAGTGGGTTTAATGATGCTCCGAATACATTTACTTAAATGTCAGAGTCATCAAAAGAACGACCCTGCAGCTGCTTGAAGAACACTGAGGGACAAACTGCACTTTATGAGCTGTATGTCCAATAAGAGCAAACTGTGAGGATATCAGATTTAACATGTTGTTGTTCTTGAATATTTCCTGCTGCCTTCTCACATCAGCTCGGCTTCATGCATCTGTGTCCACAGTGAACACTTAATAATATAATAACCTTTATTTATAGAGCACTTCAGGATGTTTCAGGAGTTTAGAGAATGTGTGAAAACAGTTTGTGTCTCCTAAAAGTCCACAGACCCTCAAACTCTGAAACACAGAACGTCTGTAAAGATCTGAACGAGCTAATCTGAAACTGTGTGTGTGTGTGTGTGTGTCTCTGTGTGTGTGTGTGTGTCTGTGTGTGTCTGTGTGTGTGTGTGTGTGTGTGTGTGTGTGTGTGTCTGTGTGTGTGTGTGTCTGTGTGTGTGTGTGTGTGTGTGTGTGTGTGTGTGTCTGTGTGTCTGTGTGTGTCTGTGTGTGTGTGTGTGTGTGTGTGTGTGTGTCTGTGTGTCTGTGTGTGTCTGTGTGTGTGTGTGTCTGTGTGTGTGTGTGTGTGTGTGTGTGTGTGTGTGTGTGTGTGTGTGTCTGTGTGTCTGTGTGTGTCTGTGTGTGTGTGTGTGTGTGTGTGTGTCTGTGTGTGTGTGTGTGTGTGTGTGTCTGTGTGTGTGTGTGTGTGTGTGTGTGTGTGTGTGTCTGTGTGTCTGTGTGTGTCTGTGTGTGTGTGTGTGTGTGTGTGTGTGTGTGTGTGTGTGTGTGTCTGTGTGTCTGTGTGTGTCTGTGTGTGTGTGTGTGTGTGTGTGTGTGTCTGTGTGTGTGTGTGTGTGTGTCTGTGTGTGTGTGTGTGTGTGTCTGTGTGTGTCTGTGTGTGTGTGTGTGTGTGTGTGTGTGTGTGTGTCTGTGTGTGTGTGTGTCTGTGTGTGTGTGTGTCTGTGTGTGTGTGTGTGTGTGTGTGTGTGTGTGTCTGTGTGTCTGTGTGTGTCTGTGTGTGTGTGTGTGTGTGTGTGTGTGTGTCTGTGTGTCTGTGTGTGTCTGTGTGTGTGTGTGTCTGTGTGTGTGTGTGTGTGTGTGTGTGTGTCTGTGTGTCTGTGTGTGTCTGTGTGTGTGTGTGTGTGTGTGTGTGTGTGTGTGTGTCTGTGTGTGTGTGTGTGTGTGTGTGTGTGTGTGTGTCTGTGTGTCTGTGTGTGTCTGTGTGTGTGTGTGTGTGTGTGTGTGTGTGTGTGTGTGTGTGTGTCTGTGTGTCTGTGTGTGTCTGTGTGTGTGTGTGTGTGTGTGTGTGTCTGTGTGTGTGTGTGTGTGTGTCTGTGTGTGTGTGTGTGTGTGTCTGTGTGTGTCTGTGTGTGTGTGTGTGTGTGTGTGTGTCTGTGTGTGTGTGTGTGTGTGTCTGTGTGTGTGTGTGTGTGTGTGTGTGTGTGTGTGTGTGTGTCTGTGTGTGTGTGTGTGTGTGTGTCTGTGTGTGTGTGTGTGTGTCTGTGTGTGTGTGTGTGTGTGTGTGTGTCTGTGTGTGTGTGTGTGTGTGTGTGTGTGTGTCTGTGTGTGTGTGTGTGTGTGTGTGTGTGTGTGTGTGTGTGTGTGTCTGTGTGTGTGTGTGTGTGTGTGTCTGTGTGTGTGTGTGTGTGTGTGTGTGTGTCTGTGTGTGTGTGTGTGTGTGTGTGTGTGTGTGTGTGTGTGTGTTTCAGGGGAGTCCGGTCTGGGTAAATCCACTCTGGTGAACAGCCTGTTCCTCACTGACCTGCACAAAGACAGGAAGCTGCTCAATGCAGAGGGTGAGTCATGGACCAATCACATCCCTCCGTTCTGTACCTGAGGTAGCACCCTCTGAAGCACCTGGCTCACACACGGCCCTGATTTATCTATTTTCTGTCCTAAAGAGCGGATCAGTCAGACGGTGGAGATCACGAAGCACACGGTGGACATCGAGGAGAAGGGCGTGAAGCTGAAACTCACCATCCTGGACACGCCGGGTTTTGGAGACGCTGTGAACAACAACGAGTGGTGAGTGTTTCGTTTATACGAGTGTGTGTGTGTGTGTGTGTGTGTGTGTGTGTGTGTGTGTGTGTGTGTGTGTGTGTGTGTGTGTGTGTGTGTGTGTGACTATTGGACAAAACAGAATAAAACAGAACTTAAAGAGATACTTCACCAGTTGAAACATGAATCTGTGTTGACTTTGGGTCATATATGTAGAAATGTGAAATACATTTTGAAGTTGGTGCCTTCTTGACCGAGAAAAGACAGAAAGTGTCTTTTTGGCTCATGTGGATGAAAGACACCAAATCCCAGAATGCACAGCACCGCAGGCCACTCCCACTAAGGTCCTCTAGTTCAGAATCTGAAATACTTTATTAATCCCAGAGGGAAATTCGATGGTTGACATACACTGCGGCGGGCGGCGGCTAGCGGCCAGTGGCGGCCCCAGCAGTCAAGACACAAGACCGGCCTGTCAGCAGTAACCGTCTCACAGCTATATTTATATTTTTTCTCCATTATCAGCTCTCTCCATAGAGCCTGTTAGCATAGCTTCCAAGCAATATGGCGGACGTTAAGTTTTGATTCTGGGAGTGAGTTCCCACCCACTGATCTGTGATTGGTCTGTAGCTTCAGTGGTCGAAAATATGAGGAACTAGCGTTGTAGTTTCACCCCGCTAACCACAACAGCGTCACTGGAAGCTCCTTTTCAGACTCAGAAATAGAAAGATTTCACGTCTCAGGGGGAAATGAGGGCGGGATGCACGACCATTCAGAAACACGACCAGGTTTCTAATGAGACAAAGATTAATGCTAACGGGTGAAGTATCCCTTTAACCTGATTCTATATTCCCCCCCATGAAAACCAGTGCAAAGTCATTCACAAAACAGAGAGATTGTTCCCGCTCATCCCTGACACCTTCTACTCTCGTTGTTTGTTTTGTTTTTGTTTATTTTGACAGCTTCCATGTAGCTAGCTAGCGTTAGCTCTGAGCTAACATCTCTGTCTAATGAATCTGGTCACTTACAAACCATCCATTAAATCTTTGTTCGTTATGATCTTTTTATTTGTTGTTGTTGTTGTTTAAAGCTGCAGTATTGATTTGATTTGCTCGCCCCTTCAATCATCTCTCTCTCTCTCTCTCTCTCTCTCTCTGCACCCCATGTATTGATCTGTAACCGCTGGGCGTCCATGTTTCCTCTGTGGGAAGCAGTTTCCTTTTCAAAGATCTTCATCCTGTTTATAGACATGATCAGATACAGGATCAGAGTGGATTTAGAACAAGAAACTTCACACACATGTTTTGAGGAGCTCTGAGATTTATTTACACTGAAGAGGAGGAGGAGGATATAAAGCCTTTAATGTTTGTAATAGTTTGAATTATGATCACGCTTGTTTCTCTGCAGCTGGCGTGCCGTCACAGACTACATCAACCAGCAGTTTGAACAATACTTCAGAGACGAGAGCGGGCTGAACAGAAAGAACATCCAGGACAACAGAGTGCACTGCTGCCTCTACTTCATCCCTCCGTTTGGACACGGGTAAAAACAACAAACCCTGTCACATTAGAGCCCGTTGTTCTTTAACAGTGCATGAGTTCAGAGCCTCAGTTAAAGATGGTGTCCTCCTGCAGGCTCCGCCCCGTCGACATCGAGTTCATGAAGGTGCTGCAGGACAAAGTGAACGTGGTTCCTCTCATCTCGAAGGCCGACTGCCTCACTCCGACCGAGATCAAGAAGCTCAAAGAGCGGGTAAGACCAGGAAACCACTGCAGCACGACGTAGATGACAAACATAACCCCCCGACTAACAGACGAGGTGACCCCCCGACTAACAGACGAGACGACCCCCCGACTAACAGACGAGACGACCCCCCGACTAACAGACGAGGTGACCCCCCGACTAACAGACGAGACGACCCCCCGACTAACAGACGAGGCGACCCCCCGACTAACAGACGAGGTGACCCCCCGACTAACAGACGAGACGACCCCCCGACTAACAGACGAGACGACCCCCCCGACTAACAGACGAGACGACCCCCCGACTAACAGACGAGGTGACCCCCCCGACTAACAGACGAGACGACCCCCCGACTAACAGACGAGACGACCCCCCGACTAACAGACGAGGTGACCCCCCGACTAACAGACGAGACGACCCCCCGACTAACAGACGAGACGACCCCCCGACTAACAGACGAGACGACCCCCCGACTAACAGACGAGACGACCCCCCGACTAACAGACGAGACGACCCCCCCGACTAACAGACGAGACGACCCCCCGACTAACAGACGAGGTGACCCCCCGACTAACAGACGAGACGACCCCCCGACTAACAG
The DNA here is from genome assembly GCF_963930695.1 of Labrus bergylta. Classification (NCBI taxonomy): domain Eukaryota; kingdom Metazoa; phylum Chordata; class Actinopteri; order Labriformes; family Labridae; genus Labrus; species Labrus bergylta. Next base: position 26,687,270 of record NC_089211.1, read on the forward strand.
ACGAGACGACCCCCCCGACTAACAGACGAGACGACCCCCCGACTAACAGACGAGGTGACCCCCCCGACTAACAGACGAGACGACCCCCCGACTAACAGACGAGACGACCCCCCCGACTAACAGACGAGACGACCCCCCGACTAACAGACGAGACGACCCCCCGACTAACAGACGAGGTGACCCCCCGACTAACAGACGAGACGACCCCCCGACTAACAGACGAGACGACCCCCCCGACTAACAGACGAGACGACCCCCCGACTAACAGACGAGACGACCCCCCGACTAACAGACGAGACGACCCCCCGACTAACAGACGAGGTGACCCCCCCGACTAACAGACGAGACGACCCCCCGACTAACAGACGAGACGACCCCCCGACTAACAGACGAGACGACCCCCCCGACTAACAGACGAGACGACCCCCCGACTAACAGACGAGACGACCCCCCCCGACTAACAGACGAGACGACCCCCCCGACTAACAGACGAGACGACCCCCCGACTAACAGACGAGGTGACCCCCCGACTAACAGACGAGACGACCCCCCGACTAACAGACGAGATGACCCCCCCGACTAACAGACGAGACGACCCCCCGACTAACAGACGAGACGACCCCCCCGACTAACAGACGAGACGACCCCCCGACTAACAGACGAGACGACCCCCCGACTAACAGACGAGACGACCCCCCCGACTAACAGACGAGACGACCCCCCGACTAACAGACGAGACGACCCCCCGACTAACAGACGAGACGACCCCCCGACTAACAGACGAGACGACCCCCCGACTAACAGACGAGACGACCCCCCGACTAACAGACGAGACGACCCCCCGACTAACAGACGAGACGACCCCCCCCCCGCTGAGTTTAAAGGAGACATATTATGAAAAATCCACTTTGTGTTTTGAACATATATGTGGGTAACCTGAGAGTCTACTGACCCACAACATGTGAAATAAACCATCCAGTCCTTTGTTTGTGGTCTGCAGAAGTCTTACAACACAGAGAAAAATGCTCTGTTTCAAATGTGCTCTCCTTGTGATGTCACAGTGGGATTCTGGTAAAAAAAAAAAAATCCCCTCCCCTCCCCTGGTATCTCCACCCATAGACTCCACCCCCAGCCTAGAGCAAAACTTTTGAGCAGGTCGGCCATTTTTATTCTCTACAGAGGAGTGATGTCTACGGGGAAAACTCGGGGGGGGTCATTACATTTAAAGAGACACACACACCAAAACGGAGCGTCCTGAGAGAGCTGGTTTATACAGGGTCACAAACCTCCTCTGGTGCTGGATTCATGTTATATTTTGACCAAAGCTCAGCACAGATGTTTCATTTAGACCACAGGGGACTGTTTGAAAAGGTGGAGGAGGGAACTGTTTGGAAAGGTGGAGGAGGGGACTGTTTGAAAAGGTGGAGGAGGACTGTTTGAAAAGGTGGAGGAGGAGGACTGTTTGAAAAGGTGGAGGAGGACTGTTTGAAAAGGTGGAGGAGGAGGACTGTTTGAAAAGGTGGAGGAGGACTGTTTGAAAAGGTGGAGGAGGACTGTTTGAAAAGGTGGAGGAGGACTGTTTGAAAAGGTGGAGGAGGAGGACTGTTTGAAAGGGTGGAGGAGGACTGTTTGAAAAGGTGGAGGAGGGGACTGTTTGAAAAGGTGGAGGAGGAGGACTGTTTGAAAAGGTGGAGGAGGACTGTTTGAAAAGGTGGAGGAGGGGGACTGTTTGAAAAGGTGGAGGAGGACTGTTTGAAAAGGTGGAGGAGGAGGACTGTTTGAAAAGGTGGAGGAGGACTGTTTGAAAAGGTGGAGGAGGACTGTTTGAAAAGGTGGAGGAGGGGACTGTTTGAAAAGGTGGAGGAGGAGGACTGTTTGAAAAGGTGGAGGAGGACTGTTTGAAAAGGTGGAGGAGGAGGACTGTTTGAAAAGGTGGAGGAGGACTGTTTGAAAAGGTGGAGGGGGGGATGATATGTCACCTTTAAGGGTAATGTTGTAGTTCTCTTCTTGCACAGCAGGGGGCAGTAAACACTGAATGAAAGCACAGACCTGTCAGTCTGCTCAGCATCTGTGTCTGCCGCAGAGTTTCATTTATCTCTGAGTTACTCTCACAAACACATCAACACTTACTCTGTGTGTGTGTGTGTGTGTGTGTGTGTCTGTGTGTGTGTGTGTGTGTGTGTGTGTGTGTGTGTGTGTGTGTCTCTCTGTGTGTGTGTGTGTGTGTCTGTGTGTGTGTGTGTGTGTGTGTGTGTGTGTGTGTGTGTGTGTGTGTGTGTGTGTGTGTGTGTGTGTGTGTCTCTCTGTGTGTGTGTGTGTGTGTCTGTGTGTGTGTCTCTCTGTGTGTGTGTGTGTGTGTGTGTGTGTGTGTGTGTGTGTGTGTGTGTGTGTGTGTGTGTCACAGCTGAGGGAGGAGATTGATAAATACGGGTTAAAGGTGTACCAGTTCCCTGACTGTGACTCTGATGAGGATGAGGAGTTTAAGCGTCAGGATAAAGAGCTGAAGGTGAGCGCCGTCATCACGCGGCGTTTATTGAAGAGATGTTTGTTTTTCTTTAACCTTTAAAACTGCTTCAAAATGGCCGATGCATGACTAAGATGGAAATGTGTCACGTCGCTGGATTTCTCCTTTTCCTCATCTGAACCCTTCCTGATGTGTTGTGATGCAGGAGAGCACGCCGTTCGCTGTGATCGGCAGTAACACGGTGGTGGAGGCTCGAGGTCAGCGAGTGAGAGGGAGGCTCTACCCGTGGGGGATCGTGGAGGGTAGGAACCTCTGTCTCATCGCTCTGCTGCTTTTTTTAACCCCACGCTGATAAACGGCGAGCGCCTCAGCTTTGATGTTTGTCTCGCCCTTTTGTTTTTTTTAACAGTGGAGAACCCGTCGCACTGCGACTTTGTGAAGCTGAGGACCATGCTGATCAGAACCCACATGCACGACCTGAAGGACATCACCGGGGACTGTCACTACGAGAACTACAGGTCCCAGTGCATCCAGACCATGACCAGGTAGCTGCTGTTTAATGTTTCACCATGTTATGGAGCAGGGGTGTCCAAAGTGCGGCCCGAGGGCCATTTGCGGCCCTTGAGGGGATTTTTTGCGGCCCGTGACTTCAGATGAAGAATCAGAAGATTTTGATTAAGATCGGCACATTATCTTATTTTTCTTTTTCATGTTAACAAGCGCTGAACAATATTCCTAAAATAGAAAATGTTCAGGAACATGTATGTTGTTGTTTTTTTAAATCTACAGCTTTTACTATTTTCCACATTTTTTTGTAAACTATGAAAAAAAACGTATGCAAAGTTTTTGTAAACAAGCGGACTGTTGTTTAACCATTTAATGACCTGAGCTAACTGCAGAAAGCTTTTCTAAAAACATGAACCACGTTACAGACTTGATTCTGAGGAAAAAACAAATAAAGTAGAACGAAGAAATCTAAATATTTGATTTCTTTTATTAAAGGGTTTCTTTAGCGAGCCTTTTCATTCTGATCTACAAAGTCTTACTATTTTAAAAATTATATTTTAAAAAACAAAACCTGTAGCCCGCGAGCGATTCTAACACGACTATTTTGGCCCGCAAGAAAAGAAGTTTGGACACCTCTGTTATGGAGCTATTATTGTGGCAAAATGATTTGAATATGTGTACACAGATCCACTGAGCTCATTACTGAGCTGGATGTCGTGGGTGCAGTTTTAATGAGGAGGCTGCGATGGAGGGTCCATTATGTAGTTTGTGTTTTTGAAATGTTTTCCCTGTTCAGTGCGGGCAAAGCTGTATGCAGCCTGTGAGCCTGAGCTCAGGGCAACAAACCCCACTGATGTGTTTGCAGATCGTCACACACACATTTGCAGATATGTGTGTGTGCATTTGTGGATCTTGCACGGCAGGAGTGTCGCAAAAGTCACATGTAACATGACAGCCAATGGAGAGGCCCGCCTCAGTTGTAAGCGATCATTTGTGTTTATTTTCAGGATTTACAGCTGAAAAAGTTCACTGACATTAATAAATAAGTAAATATTTTGATATTGGTCTCCATATTTGCAGATTAGTTTACACAGATCTGTGTACGCATATTCAAATAGTTTTGCCACAATAATATCTCCAACGGGTCTGTCACTGTTACTGGTGTTCTGATGAGAACAAACATATAATTTGATATAATTGGAGCTTTTTGGGTTTGATCTCTTCAGATCTAAACTGGTGGAAGGAGCCAGAAATGTAATCCTCTGTGGGTCATTAGCATGCTAACAATGTTACAATTCACTCAGCAGACGCTTTTATCCAAAGCGTACATCAGAGAGTAAGAACAACACTAATCCATTCATACACCACCACTGAAGCAGAGGGAGCAATGCAGGGTTAAGTGTCTTGCCCAAGGACACATAGGACATGTTGCTCAGCTGGGGATTGAACCCTCGACCTTCTGGTTGAAAAGCGACAAAACAAAGACTCCAAACAAAAGCCCCCAGCCCTCCATAACCCGTTAGTTTCCTCCCGACGCCTGCTGCCTGAGAACATCATGCACACACCCATGACAACAACATACATTATCAGAATCAGAATCAGAATCAGAATCAGAATCAGAATTAGAATCAGAATCAGAATCAGAATCAGAATCTGGGTTTATAAGTACATTTACACATAAAGGAATCTGACTTGGTGTATTGGTGCTAAACAATTAAGAAGGAAATAAAGCAGAACTAACAACAACTTAAATAATACAGAATAAGAAGATATTATAATATATAAAATAGAATTTAAAAATGTTAAATATAAAAAATTAAAATAAAAAAACACAAAACAAAATTTTACAGACACACACATTTTTTCTTATTCAACGTTTTGTTTTGTTTATTTCTGTGCCTTGGTCTCCAACCCCAGAGTCCTCTGCCTCCACTGAACCCCCCCCGACCCCTGGATAGAAAAGGACACAAGCCCTGAACTTTCCCAGCAGGCTCCTGATCCTTTAGCCTTAGCCAGTTAGCTTAGTTTAGGAGAGGTGAAGTAAAGTCCAGCTGCCTTTGGATGGAGCTTCAAGTTGACCTGGATGACTGACAGCCTCCACAGACAACAAGGTGTTAGGCATCTCGCCGTGGGTGGATCAGAAATGACACAGAACACTCTGAGATTTTTTGGCTTTTAATGGACTGATAATCTGCCAAATTATGCAAATGTATCAGAGTGCTTTGAGAGATGTTATCATCACAAACGGCTCTGCACGTGGAGGCTTTAAATTCGTTGCTGCTGAGAATGGTTTTTTTTTGTTTCTCTGAGTCTGTCTGAGCTGATTTTCCTCCTGCAGAGAGAAACAACCTGCCGCTGTCATCCATCATGTTTCTCTCTCTCCTCCCTCAGTAAGATGAACGCAGATAAGCGAGTGGAGAGTCCCATCCCCATCCTGCCTCTGTCCACACCGGACGTGGAGACGGAGAAACTCATCAAACTGAAGGATGACGAAGTGAGCGGAAACACTTTTTTTTATAAGACTGTAATAAACCTCAAACAGTGAATAATGCACGGCAGCAGGTGTTACATAACCAAGACGCTGATTTCAAATGATGGCCCCATATGTGAGATGATGTAATCGGTCTCTGATCCCCCTCTCTTGTTTCCTGTCATTATCTCTCTCTGTGCAGCTGAGGAGGATGCAGCAGATGCTCCAGAAGATGCAGCAGCAGATGCACGAGCAGGACCTGTGACCTCGGACGGCGTTACATCTGGGATCGTTTATTCAGGAGACACGATCGACCACAGGCTCAAAGCTTAAATCCATCCCTCCAGGAGACGTGGGGAGGAACTAGTCACCAGAATCTTAGAATAATACTCACATAGTAATAATCATCGACTGACAGCATGCTGGAAGATGAATTCTCACCTAATTTAAATGTTTCTTTTTTTGCATTTGTTTTTTATACAGTCTTTAGCCAAGTGAGTTGTAGTTAGGCAATAGAGATTAGTTTGCACTTTGTTACCTTTAAACCACAGCAGACTTGAAATGCTGAGTGAGACTGAAGCACCTTAGCCTCTGTTCCTTTGAGTAGACGATGCACTGACCGTGTGGACACCTGCTGTGTGTGTGAGGAGTTTTGTTATTTTCTTTCTTTATTTTTTATTTTACAGGGACATTGCATATTAATAGACATTTAGGTAAATATGCCAGAGTTAGCCAAAAGGCAAATTTTCATCTGTTGTCCCTGAACAGATTTTACAAAAGGCTCCCTAAAAAAAACCAAATTCAAACATCACTAAAAGTTACAAAAATAGAAATATCATGACAGTAATGAAGCAGCCACAGGAGGAAATACATAAAGCATGCAGGATACACATAAAGCAGCATTTGGTTAATATAAAAAATGTATCTCATGCAGGACAGACGTGGAGCAGCAGACATAACAATGTACCAACCCCCCCCCCCCCCCCCCCCCCCCAAGCTGAAAATGTCCCTGATGGTTTGCAACTTTTGGTTTCAGTTGTGTTTGCAAACACTTGAAGACGTGTGTGTGTGTGTGTGTGTGTGTGTGTGTGTGTGTGTGTGTGTGTGTGTGTGTGTGTGTGTGTGTGTGTGTGTGTGTGTGTGTGTGTGTGTGTGTGTGTGTGTGTGGACGGTTCAGATGAGTTTCAGTGAGTTCACTTAAGAGACTGAAGCTCGATTTGAGATCTTTTAAAGACGCTAAACCAGAGTACAGCTGCTCAATGCTAATGGTCATAGCACGTGTCGCTAAAAGTCGTGCTAATGAGCCGTGCATTAAAGACTTTCATGAACTGAGACCAACATTTAAAAAAAACAACCAATCAGAGCGCTCATACTCGCTGCTGAACTCCACCAGATCGCCCGTCCGGTCCGTCCCAGCTTGTCGGTCCGGACTCGTCTGCAGCAGATACACAAGGATTCTAGTTTTTGCTGGATTCCGGAGCACAGCGCATCGATTTACCACAGAGCAGATTGAGCGGGACAGGAAGTCAGACACCGGGACAGGAAGTCAGACACCGGGACAGGAAGTCAGACACCGGGACAGGAAGTCAGACACCGGGACAGGAAGTCAGACACCGGGACAGGAAGTCAGACACAGGAAGTCAGACACCGGGACAGGAAGTCAGACACAGGAAGTCAGACACCGGGACAGGAAGTCAGACACCGGGACAGGAAGTCAGACACCGGGACAGGAAGTCAGACACCGAAACTGACCCGCTAGAAGCACTGAAATCTAAAAACAAACAACAAGACAAATTCAAGCAAGTCCCCTCTTCTAGAACTCCTCCAGAACAATGACCTTGTTAGGAGGTGACACTCGCATCTGGTGGAAGCTAACAGTTAGCTACTTCATGAGCTACAAACCATCAGCCTCTTTAGCGTGCTGCTGAGTGAATGTTTGTGCACATGCTAACGTCTTACGAGAGACAGTGAGTCAGCATGTTCTTCTGCAAAAACATAACTGACAATCTCATCCTTAAATGAAACCTTTAATCATGAATTACCTGAAAGAAAACCCCACAGCGAACAGACATCACTAAAGCCATCACAGGAAGAGTTCACCTGAAAACAATCCTACGTATGCTACGTATGCTACGTATGCTACATGTATGCTACGTATGCTACGTATGCTACATGTTTACTACACGTGTGCTACGTATGCTACATGTTTACTACACGTATGCTACACGTATGCTACACGTATGCTACGTATGCTACACGTATGCTACGTATGCTACATGTTTACTACACGTATGCTACGTATGCTACATGTTTACTACACGTATGCTACGTATGCTACACGTATGCTACGTATGCTACATGTTTACTACACGTATGCTACATGTTTACTACACGTATGCTACGTATGCTACGCTAGTTCAGTGTTTAAAGTGTGTTTGAATTGGTGTGCATGATATGTAAGAATATTTTTCTCCATCTCAACTGTTACAGATCGTACAGATAAAACACACACACACACGCACACACACACACCTCATAACACACACACACACACACACACACACACCTCATAACAGACACACACACACACACACACACACACACACACACACACCTGCACAGAGTAGGATCCATATCAGCCTTAACGATAATCAATCTGAGTAATAATAAGTTATTTTGTGAAGCCGTGTTTCTGAGTGTTGTACAGTCAAACAAGAACAAGAAATAATAATGAGTTCATAATGTAATAAAACGACTGTTTTCATCTGGACGTGTCTGTTTTATGTGTTTAATGCTGTAAAGTTAGACATTTTAACATAGAGCTCTATGGGGACTGACTCACTGCAGGAGACAGACTCTAGTGGACACTGGAGGAACTGCAGCTGTAAAGTTAGACATTTTAACATAGAGCTCTATGGGGACTGACTCACTGCAGGAGACAGACTCTAGTGGACACTGGAGGAACTGCAGCTGTAAAGTTAGACATTTTAACATAGAGCTCTATGGGGACTGACTCACTGCAGGAGACAGACTCTAGTGGACACTGGAGGAACTGCAGCTGTAAAGTTAGACATTTTAACATAGAGCTCTATGGGGACTGACTCACTGCAGGAGACAGACTCTAGTGGACACTGGAGGAACTGCAGCTGTAAAGTTAGACATTTTAACATAGAGCTCTATGAGGACTGACTCATTGCAGGACACAGACTCTAGTGGACACTGGAGGAACTGCAGTTTTTGGCACTTCTGTGTAAGATTTAGTTCTTAGCCTCAGGGTTTCTACTTGATTTGTCTTTAATTCTTTACTATTAATCCAATTTTTGGACAATAATCAAATATAAAGACATCTCGTGAGCAACATTGCTTTCCTGGGATGAAGGAAGGGGGGGGGGGGGGGGGTGTTGGGTGGGCATATAAGTCTTCCTTCAGGGCCCCCAAAACGCTGAGACAGGCCCTGCTGTCTTTTTTTTCTCTCCACCTACTGTTGTAAATATTTTCATGCTGAAGGGGGCTGGACGACCCCAGCTGCTGCCAGCGGTGCAGCCCACCGTTTGTGTCCGTGTTTCCGCCTGTGTTTCCACATGTAATTCCCTGAATGGTGTCGATACAGGTTGCGTAACTTTATTCCGCAGATCAGCAGCCTGTGTGTCGCCTGTTCGAGCTCGGATCAGAGGCGGGAATGGAGAGGAGCGAGGAGGAGCAGAATGAGAGCGGCTCGTCCCAACAACACAGCACGATGTGGAAACAGTTCCAAGCCAAAGCGAAGCCGCTGCTCAGCCCCAAGCTGGGCTCCAGAGACCCGGAGGACAAGAAGGAGAGGTCGAGCTGGATGTTCAAGAAGATGAAGAGGAAGGAAAACGTCGTCCTGGACCGGGTGATCTCCTCCTCACAGCCGGACCTTATCTTCTCCTCCCAGGTGGAGGAGGCTCAGCTCTGCGGCAAAGCGGCGGCCAGCGGCTCCAGTGCGGGCCGGGAGAAGCAGCAGGCTCACAAATCCGGCAGTCCGCTCAAATCCACCGTGGCTCATCTGGTGCAGTCCCATCACAAGAGCTCCTCTCTGGGGTCTGCGTGTCTGGAGAGGCTGGCTGAGCCTCCTGGCGGCAGCAGCGGCAGTGGAAGTGGCAGCAGCGAAGGAGGCGACGCGGTGACATCTGCCGCATCTGCAGAAGCACCGCTGGAGAGCAGAGAAGAGCAGCCGGTGAGTTTACCTGTTTAATGCGCGATGTTTCTTTTAATATATCAAATTGTCTGCACACATGGGCTCAACCGATTACGGTGTGATTGGTTAATCGATGACTGGACACCTTTGAAGGTAAGTTTCGGTGCATCTTGCCGCATTTGCAGCCAAAGCCTAAAAACAGACGATTTATTGCAGGGTCATTAAACAAAAATGTCATTAAATAAATATATTAAACTTATAGGCTTGTTCAAGAGAGCTGCCACTAAGAACTATTTCCTATTTGCTTCATTAATCGGTCAATTATTTTCTCAATAAATCAACTTTTAAACGGTGATGCGTTCAAATGCTCGTTTTTCTGACCATCAAACAAGGAGACTAAAATAGGCTATATCTACACTAAAACATAAAGATAAACACGATGAGAGGAACAGGTCACAATCTGGAACCAGAAGGCCGAACTTTGTTCTCAGTAATCAACTGGAATGATTAACGCTTATCTGTTGCACAACTTTTGATGGTTAGCCAACTAATCATTTGTGCTCTTAAAGTTCTCAGTTTGGTCTTTTTCTTGGTGTTTAAGGCCCAAATATTACGCCGTTACTAATAAATCAAAGCTAGACAGAGTGGGGTGCCGGATGGTCTAGCGGTTATGTTGGGTTCCCTGTGTACGGAGGGTCTCTGCAGCTTTGGGTCCTAATCCCCCCCCCCCATAAAAGATAAACAACTTAACATCATGTAGAAAAAGGAAGCAAGCAGACAGCCTGTTTGTTTGTCAGATGATTGACTTCACTAAAGAAACTTAACGTTTTGTTCCATAAGACAGAAAGGGGAGAGGGTTAGAGTGAGGGTTAACCCTGAGGGGCTGCAGGAGGAGCCAAAGGAGGATAACAAACTATTGCTCTGAAAAAGTTACAATCATTCGTTCTTTCAAAATGAGGCAAACTTGATTTGCAACAAATCCCAGACCTGCATTGATCCAGTGCAACATAATAACTTGATTTACTGGGCTGTAAAACGAGTCCATTAAAGCGTGTAACACTTCATTTATTAACTCATAGGAAACAATCACAGTGTTGATAAGAAGACATCACATCTCAGAGGAACTGCATGTCCAGTGATCATAAAAGTAAAGATGAGTTAGGGCGCACTCACACTTGGCCCAGATGTCCCCTGTGCTCACACCGCTCCAGGACTAACCGGGCCTGAGCACGGTTACCTCTTGTACATAATGTATTAATACAACACATGCATGACTTTATGTTATTATGAAGCGTGCTCAGTTTACAGGACAGGACGTCCACACATCAGAGAACATGACTCAGCTACTTTACTGACTGATGTCAGTCAGATACAGAACACTCTGGGATATCTCCAGAATGAAGGCTGTCCACGTTGTGTACCCGTGCTTGTGCTCGTGCATGAACTGTACCGTCCCAAACACCTCTTCAAAGCGTGCCAGGGCCGAGGAAGTGTACCGAGCATGATCATGGTTTGGAGAACTCACTCACACTAAACTGGACTGTAGGGGTGAAGCGTCTTTAGGCACGGTGCGGGTTGCATCGTGTGAGTTCGCCCTAACAGTGATGATTCAATTCAGAAATATGAAAGAGGTTTGATTCTTCCCACCCTGAGGTGTGCACAAACACACAGGTCATGAAGATATTTTGAATATGTAAAATGAGTTTTCAGTGATATGTAATAATTATCTGCTGAACAGAATTGATGTTATGCATCTCTAGAAATCAGTTTGGTTCGATGTATTGAGCTGATCCTCTGAGATGATTTCATAAAAAGAAGCTCTGTGATTCATCCTGTGGCTGTAATCGAAAATCCATACACACACACACACACACACACACACACACACACACACACACACACACACACACACACACACACACACACACACACACACACACACACAGTAGTCTGTAATGTACTGTCAACTGTATATAGAGTGTGAATATTAATGTGGATGACCAGGCCGCCTCAGTAACCAGTTTCCTCGGGGGTGGGGGGTGGGGTGGTGGAGGGGGGGGGGGGGGGGGGGTCACTCACATGTGACGGAGGAGGCTGCACATGTCAGCAGAAAGAGAAACGAGTGAGCAGGTTACGTGCAGAGACGGAGCATCAAAGAGCGGGGTTTTTTTTATTCCAGTCATAAAATAGAATAATGAACCCTCGGGGGAGACAGGTTTTTTTTTTTTTTTAACCAAGATAACTGGCACATGTCCAACGTTTGTTTGAAGAGGGGAAGTTGAGTTGTGTGGTTCTGTTTCAGCAGAGAGAGAGGTGCTGCAGGAAACGAGCGCACGGCCTTCATGTCAGGATGGATTCAGTCAGAGAAAGTGACTTTGACGAGCTCCTGAGAGTCATGAGATCAAGAGTCAGAGAGGGTGACAGCATCAGTGGGGGTTCTAGACCACTTTTACTGAGGGGGCCAAACGGGATCCAGTTGTTTTGTCAGAGGGGAACATTAAACCAGGCTAAAAATAGACAAAGATGATCGCTTTAAAATAAATATATATATTATGCCAAATAATAGCACGCATCATTAAATACCATGATTTATATTTGTTTCAGAAACAGAATTTAATACTAGATTGTGAGTCCGGTTGTTGAGTCACTGTGTATGTGTTTTGAGGGGGGCTCTTCCTTTTGGAGGGGTGGCCACAGGGGGACTAAGCTCAGTGTTACAGGGGCACTGGCCCCTGTTGGCCCCTGCCTAGAACCGCCCATGGAAAGCATGAAGCAGAGAGAAGCTTGAGCCGCTCTGCAGAGTCTCCTGTGTTTCCTCTTTGTGTTTCTGTTTGTAATTGGAGGAGACGAGAGATAAAACATCTTTGTTGAGCTGGAACCGGCTATGTCTCCCTGTGTGTGTGTGTGTGTGTGTGTGTGTGTGTGTGTGTGTGTGTGTGTGTGTGTGTGTGTTGTGTGTGTGTGTGTGTGTGTGTGTGTGTGTGTGTGTGTCTCCACCTGTTCTGACCTGCATGGTTCACATTACAGAGCGCTTGTGAGGTAGTCTGTGCAGCTGTGTGAGAAACAGACTCAGTGACAGTAAACACGAGGTGTTATTGAGTGTTTTCTGTAATCAGACGTGGGCTGCTCGGGGGGAGGCTGCAGTTTAATAATGGAAGTATCTGATTGGCTATTGAAGATGTGTCACAGGTGGAGTGGAGCAGACTGAAGGAACACCTTGAGCTTACATTTAAAAAACTCTTGGTAGAACTGGAGGACGCCCCTTTTCTTAATGCGTGCAGTAGGGTTGTTCTTACTGATGATGCAGCTACTATGACGTGGATTACTGAAAGATAAGATAAGATAATCCTTTATTTATCCACAACGGGGAAATTTACACAAACAGCAGCAAAGAGCAAAGACTGCAGACAAAAAGTGAACACAGTACAATTTAAAGAAAAAAGAAAAATTAAGAATGTACAAAAAAATAGATAGATACTAAAGAATAGATTAAAAAAAATTAAATAAATAAATAAATAAATAAGTAAATAAAATAAAATAAAATAAGGACAGGGTGATTAAACTCTCCTTTGTAACCTCTTTCTCTAAAAGTGTTTTTTGTTTTCCTGATCACCGGAAAGTTTGCGTGTTCTTTTAAATACTGCGGCGCCGTCACCATCTGGTATTTCTTTGCTCACCTCTAACTGTGCGTTTCTATTCCCTCTGGTGTTTGGGTTGTTGTTTTGCAATGAAGCTGATTTGTTGAGGAATGGGACAGTTTTTCCTTTATTGACTGCACAACAGGTCATCCAAACACACACAGTCAGCGGTGCATTTAACCCTTTGCGTGTGTTTTGTGAATTACAGGGTGTCATTTGATGTGATGAGTTGTTGACCTCAGACCTTTGAAGCCCTTTCCCTTTACTGAGCTCAAGATCATTTTCACATTTAATAAATTGTTGCCCATTGGTTACATTGCTTTGGAAGGGGAATTCTTCTTCACTTTAACAGCCCAAGCTCATTAACACCGGCCCGCCTTCTGCACCTGTCACTGACCTCAGACCCGGGTCCAACCTGTCAATCAAACAGTACCTCTGTGAAGCCCTCACCTCGACTCTGTGGACTGCTTATTCATCTTTTTAGCCTTTTCACACACACATACACACACACACACACACACACACACACACACACACACACACACACACACACACACACACACACACACACACACACACATAGAGCTAATCTTCAATAAATGAGTGGCTTCTCAAAGAGAGAGAGACAACCTGTGGCGTCTGCACATCCAGAGAAGCAGAACATAAAGTTCAATCATCACTGAGGTGTGCAGAGCGGTGATCAGAGAGCGTCTCCTCTTTCACAGATGATCAATGTCTCTGTGCTCTTCAGATGGATTGAGTCCCCTCCTATTCAAATTCAAATTCAAACTCAAATTCAAAAAACTTTATTTGTCCCCGGGGGGCAATTCAAAGGCACACAGAGCAGTAATTTAACAACAGTGCAAATAGACGAAACATTTTAACCTAAATATAAAGTGTCAATTTAAATACAACTTAAAGCTTAAACTTAAAAATACAAAATATAAAAGAGTAGATATAAGTGGACAGTGATCGGACTAACAGATGTAAACAGATGTAAACAGAACTATGTGCAGTAAACGAGAAATAGATATATATAAACAGAACTATATGCAGTAAACGAGAAACAAATATATATATACAGAGCTATGTGTAAGTAGGCAAATACTAAATGATAAGTTATGAAGGTGCATAATGGGACAACAGAACTAATATCTCCAATATAACTGTAAAGGTAAAAATGAGATAAATAAAGTGACCGTAGTGCAATGATGGATAAGAAACAACAGGAATAAATTATCAAGAACTGTATGAATACTGATATAAAAGGGATAGAATAAAGTGATGTAGTGCATGAGAGCAGATAAAGCAGAGGCAGTTCAGGTGCATGTCAATATAAAGGAAGTTCACAGCTGAGAGTCTGCATTGGGTGAGAGGTGTTGGTGTCTGTTTGGGGGGGGGGGGGGGGGGGGGGGGTTGGGAGTTGAGGAGCTGGACCGCCCTGGGAACGAAGGTTGCTCTTCTCCTCTGTGTCCTGCAGCAGGGACAGCGAAGCCGGCGTCCTGAGGGGAGCCTGTCTTATATAAGAGATGTGTTTTGTTTCCTTTAAAGTATCAGAGATTCAAACACCTTAAAGACCTGGTGTCCAAACAGTTTCAGGTGATGGAGGTCAGCTCGTCATAAACAGACTGAATCCTCATCGTGGGAACTTTCAGCGCAGTATTTTAAGAACCTGACCTCGAATCTGTCGGTCACCTCACAAGACTTTCCTCTCTCTCCTGTCAGTCAGGATTAATCCACTACAGGAGGATTATAGTGAAGCTCCTCCTCCTCCTCCTCCTCACCTCCTCCTCCTCACCTCCTGCTTCCTTCCTTCGCTCAGCTGAAACTCGCTCGCTGTTTGTTTTTCTCTGCAAATCTGGATCTCTCCTGGAAATATCCTTTATGTTTCTCCCTCCACAACGTGTCCCGCGCCGTCGTTTCTCTGTTTTTAAGAAGATCCTTCCTCCCCTCTGAGATCTCTTTGCCCCTTCCTCTCCCGGCCTGTGTCCCCCCCCGGCTGCGTTCTCCTCGAACCCTGGATCTCCTCATCAGCGAGGGCCCGGTGGTGGCAGAGTCCCGTCAGGCCATTCGAGGGTTACTTCGCTGCGGCTCCTACGATGAATCTTTCTCCCTGGCCTCCACGTGTGGACGGCTGCTGTCGGTGAGTCATGTTGATCTGTTGCTTGTGATCGTGAACCTCGACCTGCATTTGATCAAATATCTGGGCTGAAAAGATGAATAAGCAGTCTGCAGAGTCGAGGTGAGGGCTGCAGTCGTCTTCTCTGCTCTGACGCTTCACTGAGGTACTGTTTGATTGACAGGTTGGACCCGGGTCTGAGGTCAGTGACCGGTGCACAAAGTGTGTAACCTTCTTCACAGTATCAAAGTTTAGAGCCTGGATTTAAAAAAAAAAAAATGTCTTTTATGTTTTTTATAGTCTGGCCACTCGTTTGGAATAGAGACATAAATCTGACGGAGGGACATATGTTTGAGTCCAAATAAGTTGTCATGCTCACTCAGGTCACCATGTGGTGGACTCTGAAGCTTCAGTGTTTATCCAGCTCTGCATGGGTCTGTAAACCTTTCTGTGTTCTAACCTCTCTCCATTTTTCAAAAGCATCTCCAATATTGATCCTAGTTTGAGCACGTTTCTGCTCGTGGAGCTTATTAGAAACATGCAGAGGCTTTTTAGGTCGGGTACAATCACTTCTATCTGAACCACTTCTCTTGACCGCTTCCATCACTGCAACACCTGTTGACCTGATAACTGCTCTCATATCTGACAAACAGAGGGGCGTCCAAAACGGCCGTGTGGTGGCGTGTCTTAAAAGCGCCTACCTTCTCTGGTCCAAACAAATCCAGAGCATTCAGGAGCAGAATCTAAAGTTAGAAGGAGGACATACTGGCTGCTGCATTGTTGTCAGAGAAGCCAGCACTTCAACATAACATGTTTCCTTAATGATCAGAGAGTAAGATACCTTTATCATCTCACTCTCTACACATCTCATTGATTGGTCCTTAAGGCAGACATGTTTACAGTTCAACAGGAAGTTTATGC
>NC_089211.1:26708547-26716047 GCF_963930695.1 Labrus bergylta
CCCCCTAGTGGTGACATGACATACTGCGCCCTCATGTTTAATCATTTTTTATTTGGCCTCGTGTCCACCTGGCGTTTTGTTTCTATTGTTTTCAATGAGTAGAGAGCGTTTGCAGCAGCAGGAGGCAGTCTGGTGAAAAAAGTGCCAGGCGTCTTTTTTATGAGCGTTGAAAATTGAAAATCTTTCAACTTTTCAGCCAATTGCACCCGATCACGGCCAGGTGGACACGGGCCAGGTGAGTACTTTCACAGCGAGGTTAAAACACTTTTTTTCACTTTAATAAGAGCTCTGAAAATAATAAACTTATAACTCATAAAACCAAAATAGAAAAACATGAAAGCCATCATTTAAGGACTTAACAATGTCTGAATAAAACAAATAAAACACTGTGACTTTAAATGGTCTTAAAGCGTAAAGGAGGCTGAATCTGGGACCCTGATGCATCATGGGATCGCTCCTCTCCATGCTCATGTCTCTCCTCGTCTCTTTGAATTGTAATTCAACAATTAGCGGTTAACGCTAGCAGCTTTATTCAATGGTAATTGGTTTTGTGGGTTCAGTTGTGTAAAGCTGACCTGGAACCCGTCATCCTCTCCGCCTCCACCTGCAGCCTTCATCTCCTTATTCAACACGTAATGTCTGAACTGGATTTAGCCCACTTGTCAGATCCTCCAGCAGAGGGCGGAGGGCGGAGGCTATGCATAACGTTTTGAACAATCCTCCACCTGCAGTAAAGAGCTGCTGGTGTTACACAGGAAGTCCTCACCGCTGGTTTTATTAGGCCGCTCTCTGTTAAACGGCTCGCTGGAATTTCCTGCAGCTTTGCAAAATCTCCGAGCAGAACTTGGCACACTTCAAAGTCTGTCAGGAAACGAGAGTGTGTTTCATAACGTGTGTGAGTGTGATCTCTGAGGAGCTGACCTCAGAACAGATATCAGCCTGTTTCTCTTTACCCCTCCACTCAGGATCTCCTCTCTCTCTCTCTTATCGACACATGGGCACAACATCAGGGATATGAATGACATCACTCATGAAAACATAACGATGGAAAGAAAGGAGAAAAAACACGATGTTAACACGCTCATGAAGTATGAACTGCACCACGACGCTAAAACATCTTCAGTTATCTGAAGAGGAAAAGTTAGAAATCAGCAGTCGACTTATTAAAGGCACAGTGTGTAAACTCTGCCACCAGGGGGCTCTCAATCAAAACAATAACAACAACATGACATGAAATCCGACACATTGTTAAAGAGTGAACCAGCAGGAGTTTAAGACCTTTGTGACCTTTGACCTCTTATAAAAACCAGTCTGCACTTTGAGTGTATTGTCGTGTTCTTTTGAAATCTCTTATTCAAACATCAGTTTGAGCCCTGGAGAGAAAACTTTGTCTGATATTTCACTAAACAAACTGAAGGTTTGTTCTCGATGTGGGACTCGGGACGTTTCTGACACGGCGACAGCAGAGACGGCGCTCTGAGTGAGTACTCCTCCTGATCTCGTTCACTTCTTTGAAACCTGACAGTGACACTTTACTGTTTGAAACTTTTAGCTGCCTAAAGTCACCGATACGTTTGTAAAAACTTTCATCATGTTCAGGTTACAGCTGTTACATATGGACCAGGATGTAGGTCTTAGTTTGTTAGCTTGATGCTAACACAGAATGGAAAATGCTAATCTGAGGTGGCAGTAGATCAGTCTGATGGGAACTCAGAACAGTAAGTGGAGAGGTGTCAGGTCAATTCCTGAGCACTGCCGAGGTGCCACATACACACACAGTCAGACATACACACACACACACACAGCGCTGGCTTGAAACGGCGGTCTGAACAGGGCAACCATTAACGATTGGATCGCATTGACCCCGAGTGGTTTCCTCTGTGGACGTGTGAGCTGTGATAAACACGGGGGAAGTGAGGGCCCTCTTTTCATCTCGTTCTATCATCACATCATCCCCGTATCGATCGGAGCGTCTGTGAGTGGATCCGTCTGTGTGGACAGGAAGTGGCGGCGGCCCCAGCAGAGACGCCCCTCCTGCTTTAAGAAAAAAGAGATGAATGTTTGATGAACGGCCGCTGCGAACACAAACAGAACAATATATCATCATCATAAATCACCCTGCAGTCAGATTTTACGTGTCGTCATGGTAACAACTCCATTGTGGTCGTTTTCGAGTCTATGATGCTCTCTTAAAGTTCTGTTTTTCATGCACATGAGGTGTTTAGTCTCATTTTTTCCAGTGGATTTGTTTGCCTTTGCAGTTTTAAATCACCTCTTCATGATGATTTTGCTCCTCTTTAGTGTAACTTTGCACCTTTTTGTCTTTCTTCAACCTTTTTATCTGACTTTGTAGTTTTTCATGTCCCTAAAAAGTTCTCTTTTCTGGTTTTGTCCAGGGCCCCGACGGATATGGGATTTTTAGGGCCGATATCGAAAGAGAGAATAAATGTGATACCGATATATCGGCCGATAGACAGATAAACGTGTTGATCCCTCAGTTATCAAACACTTGTGGAAAAGATTTATAATGAAGACGAGATGATCACTCAGCTGGAAAGTAACTGAGCATGAACGTGCATCACCGCTCGACACTCTGCAGACAGCGCCCTCTGCTGGTGACAGAGAACTGCTAGTGTGATGCAATGAAACCCAAATTATATGATATTTGACTGGTGAATAAATCGAGTAATATCTGTGATTAAATTAGCCGACTGTCACTGGATATGCTAATATCGGCCGGCTGATGAATCGGTCTGACTCTGGTTTTTGTTTCCCTCTGCAGATTAAAACACACTTTCATGATCTCCTTTTACTGTAACTTTGCATGTTTTTGTAGAGACTCTGCATCTTTTTTTTTGTATCTTTCTCTTTCTTGTCATTTTGTGTCTCCATCGTAGTTACTTTAAGTCTCTGGGTTCTGTTTCAGAGATTTTCTTGTGCTCTTTGCAGAGGTTTTGCAGTTATATAATCTCACTTTATCATCATATATCATGTTTTTCTCATTGTTTGATTAACTGTCGCTGTGACTTCAAACTGCGCGTCTGACTCGGGCCCCCTCCTGAAACCTGCTGACATAAATCTTTCATATAGATCCGTTAATGATGGAGGAAGTTCTGGATGATTTCTGCCTGTTGAAATATAACGACACCTCTCTCCTGATGTTTAGAAATCCTCCCTTACATGCATGTTGGGTGTCTGCAATGCGACAGCGGAGTTGATGCTGCTGCAGAGGAAGTGAAGAGTTTTACAGAAATAATCAAAAACAATCCTCTCTACACTCGGCTCTGATGGGAGGAAGCTACTCTGGTGTAATTTCCTGTCTGTGGTCACCCCTGGGACGGTTACTGAGCTGAATTAGACACTTCAGTCAGAGGTAGCAGCGTGGGTGCAGACACAGAGGAGAAAGAAGTGAGGCGTTTTCAAACAGCTTTTTATCTCTCTCAGAGATGTTGGTGAGTGCGACTTGTGGCTTGTGGGCACACGGTGACTGATCTCAGGTTTCATATTAAATCCTTATTTTCCTCCTGACAGGGTATCGGCGCTCCATCCTCTGGGGTCGCCGCTGACAGATCCGTCCTGAGCTCGGGGATGTACAAACTGGAGATCGAGCTGAAGAGAGGAAACAATCTGGCTGTCAGAGACCGAGGAGGTACAATCACTTTCTCTGTCTAACGTTCTTTAATGCAGCACGGGAAGTTTTTTCAGGAACCAGATATTCATATTTCTGTAGTTTTGCTTCTCTTTAAAGTTTTAAGCATCTCTGTTCTTTGTGCTCAAGTCTTTTTGTAGTTTCATTGTGTGTATTTGTAGTCTTTGGGATCTTTTTGTGCTTCATCTGTGTCCATTTGTAGTCTTTAGGGTGTTTTGTAGTTCCTATATTTGTGTAGTTTTTATTATTTTTTGTAGTTTCATTTTGTCTATTTTTAGTCTTTAGGATCATTTTGTAGTTTCTCTATATTTGTAGTCTTTAGGATCTTTTTGTAGTTCTTTTCTGTCTATTTGTAGTCTTTAGGATCTTTTTGTAGTTTGTGTCTATTTGTAGTCTTTAGGATCTTTTTGTAGTTTGTGTATATTTGTAGTCTTTAGGATCTTTTTGTAGTTCTTTTGTGTTCCTTTGTAGTTTTCAGCATGTTTGTATTCCAGGTCCCCACCCCCTGTAGATAATATTTTCTGGCTACGATGAGTGTACTTTGGGTGAAGACGACCTTTTCATTAATCTGTGACAAAAACATTTAACCCTTTAGGCACAAGTGACCCGTATGTAAAGTTTAAGCTCGCTGGTAAAGAGGTGTTCAGAAGCAAAACCATCCACAAGAACTTGAACCCGGTGTGGGAGGAGAAGACCACGTTAGTCCTGGACTGTCTGAGTGAGCCTCTCTATGTGAAGGTAAAGACTCAGGAACACGCTCAGAGCTTTTCCTCTTCCTGAACACGAGAGTCAGAGGAGCTTTGTTTTCTCTGCAGGTGTTTGATTATGACTTCGGCCTCCAGGATGACTTCATGGGCTCTGCTCACCTTTACCTGGAGTCTCTGGAGCAGCAGAGGTAAATCTGAACCTTCACAAGATTCATGCAGAATTTGAAGAAGGACTGCTTCCTTATATTCATGGTCTTGTGATGAATTTGATTTTATTCCTGTAAACATTTAACATCTTTTCTCGCGGTTTGTGTCTGGTCTCTCGTTTCAGGATGATCCCAGTCACTCTGGTCCTGAAGGATCCTCATCACCCGGATCAGGATCTGGGCTCTCTGGAGCTCGCTGTGACCCTGACGCCTAAAGACAGTCCTCTGGAGGAACGACGAGACTCCACGGTACGTCTGACGCTTTCCGCTCACCTCATCGCTGTCGATTTATCGTTACTGTAAATATGGAATCAGGAAACCTTACAAAGTGTTTAACGTTTTAATGAGAGCGGGCTCCGCTTAGTGCCCACCACTTCGTCCACGTCTTACCTCATGAGGCCCCGCCCCCTCATGTCTGTCAGGGAGAGTCTCCCGCTGTGAGGAGCAGTCCTCCTGAATCCCAAAATGTTCAGGAGTGCATGAGTGAAAACATCTTCAGAGAGGAGGAGTTTATTTAAAGATCACCTGTCAGTGAATTCATCGAGGGGGCGGGGTCACAGGAGAAGGTCACCGCACGATACGTCATGTTCAGTGATAAGATATGTTACAGAAGACGATATGATGTGTACGCCCCTCAGGTTAAAAACAGATCATGTGATGATTTGAGTTCAGTTATACTGAGTGTGTGTGTGTGTGTGTGTGTGTGTGTGTGTGTGTGTGTGTGTGTGTGTGTCTGAGTGTGTGTGTGTGTGTCCTGCAGCAGTGGGAGGTTAAGGCGTATCGCTGGAAGCCGTATGTGAACAAAGTGAGTGTAGATGTGGTTAGTGTTGTGCTGACCTCCTGTAGCTCCGCCCCCTTAGATTGCTGTCCTGACAGCTGATATGACTGTTAGCTTTCATGTTTTAGTTCCCGTGATGTTAGTTTGCAGATTTAAGATTTATTAATCGGCTCCATTTCACCTCAGAGGTTTTATTAATAACTTTCTGACACTGATAATAACTTCAGGCTGAGATGACCCTGATGACATCACTATGACATCACACATGTGGCTGTTGACACATGCAAAGATAATTGTTTGTCAGATTGAATGCTTTTAATTTATTTGTGTTTGAATTTAAAAACCTCTGAGTCTAGAAGTGAAGCCAACTCTGTGTGCCAAAAAAAACTGCAGTTCCTCTTTTGTCCACTAGAGGCTGCCTGGCCGTACTGAGTCAACCTCCACAGAGCTCCATGGTTTTTTTTCTTTTCCATAACTTTTGAATAACTGTAAGACTAATAAATAAAGTATTTACAGATCCTGACCTCCACATAGGGTCACCTCTGGCTTCAAAAAACCAACATGGCGTCGGCCAGAGTGCAAAAACTTGAGGCTCAAATTGCTTGATGACATCACTGTGGGTCAGTCCACTTGTTATAAACTGTCTATGAAATGATTCAATGTCTTAGTCCTGCCTGTGGACTGTGTTTCAGTCTTTTTTAACAGCTGTCTTACAAACTGAATATCCTCTATAAGTATTTGAGGAGGCGGTTGTTCCCTCTGCACTCCGATGTGACTCGCAGCCTGACTCCTCCATGTTTAATTCAGTTGATTTAAATTAGTCATCGGTGTGAGTCTCAGTCTGTGCTGCAGCTGTGCTCAGAGAGGAACAGAGAGGGAGAGAAAGAAAAAGAGAAAGAAAAGTGTCAACAAGCGAGTGAAAAAAAAACATCAAGGACGATCAGGAGAGCAAGCGCTGAGAGCGGCGAGAGATCAAAGCTAACGAGAGCGTGAATATTCAGCAGCACAGGGCGCGCCTCTCGGTTATTTTCAGATTCTTTATTCATGAAGCTTAAATGAGGACACACACCTCCCCTTCAGGTCCCCTTGTAGTCAGAAATAAACTTGTCCTGTAGCTCCCCCTAGTGGTGTAGACGAGGCTGCAGAGCTTCTATTCAAGAATATATTTTTTGCAGTGTTCTTGTTTAGTCCTTTCTGCCTATTTGTAGTCTTTAGGATCTTTTTGTAGTTTCTGTCTACTTGTAGTCTTTAGGATCTTTTTGTAGTTCCTTTGTGTCTATTTGCCTAGCTTGTAGCTTTTTGTAGTTCCTTTCTGCCTATTTGTAGTCTTTAGGATCTTTTTGTAGTTTCTGTCTACTTGTAGTCTTTAGGATCTTTTTGTAGTTCCTTTGTGTCTATTTGCCTAGCTTGTAGCTTTTTGTAGTTCCTTTCTGCCTATTTGTAGTCTTTAGGATCTTTTTGTAGTTTCTGTCTACTTGTAGTCTTTAGGATCTTTTTGTAGTTCCTTTGTGTCTATTTGCCTAGTTTGTAGCTTTTTGTAGTTCCTTTCTGCCTATTTGTAGTCTTTAGGATCTTTTTGTAGTTTCTTTGTCTATTTGTGTGAATATTCAGCTTAAATGAGGACACACACCTCCCCTTCAGCGCTTCTTGTAGTCAGAAATAAACTTGTCCTGTAGCTCCCCCTAGTGGTGTAGACGAGGCTGCAGCACTTCTATTCATCATTATATATTTTTTGCAGTGTTCTTGTTTAGTTGTAGACTTCTCCTCTTTCAGTGTAAATAATGTGTTTTAATGTTCAGACCATGCTGCTCAGGAGATCCTGGAAACGGTCCACAAAGGTAAATCTTCCTCATCATCGTCTGTGCTTCACCTTCAGCTCCACCTCGCCGTCCGTCACTGCCATGTCGCTCATTTTAGCTGCAGTGGTTTTCATGGTGTAGCTGTGCAAAGAGTCGTCAGACATGTTGTGTGTGAAGTCATCGAGTGTTAAATGTTGTCGTGTGCTGTAGCTGCTTTTTGTTTCCATTCACCGTCTGTGAGCGGGGCTCTGTTCTTCAATCTGTGGCAAAGCTAGCAGGCTAACATGAAGCTAGCAGGCTAACATGAAGCTATGAGGCTAACATGAAGCTATCAGGCTAACATGAAGCTAGCAGGCTAACA
>NC_089211.1:26721047-26727369 GCF_963930695.1 Labrus bergylta
TAACATGAAGCAAGCAGGCTAACATGAAGCTAGCAAGCTAACATGAAGCTAGCAGGCTAACATGAAGCTAGCAGGCTAACATGAAGCCATGAAGCTAGCAGGCTAACATGAAGCTAGCAAGCTAACATGGAGCTAGCAGGCTAACATGAAGCTTGCAGGCCAACATGAAGCTAGCAGGCTAACTTGAAGCTAGCAGGCTAACATAAAGCTATCAGGCTAACATGAAGCTAGCAGGCTAACATGAAGCTATCAGGCTAACATGAAGCTAGCAGGCTAACATGAAGCTAGCAGGGTAACACAAAGCTAGCAGGCTAACATGAAGCTAGCAGGCTAACACGAAGCTAGCAGGCTAACATGAAGCTAGCAGGCTAACACGAAGCTAGCAGGCTAACATGAAGCTAGCAGGGTAACACAAAGCTAGCAGGCTAACATGAAGCTTGCAGGCCAACATGAAGCTAGCAGGCTAACTTGAAGCTAGCAGGCTAACATGAAGCTATCAGGCTAACACAAAGCTAGCAGGCTAACATGAAGCTATCAGGCTGACATGAAGCTATCAGGCTAACACAAAGCTAGCAGGCCAACATGAAGCTAGCAGGGTAACACAAAGCTATCAGGCTAACATGAAGCTATCAGGCTAACATGAAGCTATCAGGCTAACACAAAGCTAGCAGGCTAACATGAAGCTAGCAGGCTAACATGGACATTTTCTTATTTAAAGATGATTTATATTGATCTCGTTGTTTGTTCTGCGTCCGTCCTCCAGCTGTCAGTTGGACCTCTCCACCCTGACAAAGGAGCACACTCATCACCTGGAGCTGCAGCTGGAGGAGTCCCGGGGATACGTGGTGCTTCTGGTCACGCTGACCGCCTCGGCTCACGTCTCCATCGCCGACCTGTCCGTCACGCCGCTGGACGACTCGCAGGAGCGCCGCGAGATCCTCAAACGATACGTAAGCTAACCCGGACGATGATGATGACACTGCTGATCATCCTGGAGGAACGTGATGACGTGTGGGTAACGTCCCGTTTCTCTCCTGCAGGGCGTGCTGAGGTCCTTCTCCAACCTGAAGGACGTGGGCATCGTGCAGGTGAAGGTGATGAGAGCTGAAGGACTCATGGCTGCAGACGTGACGGGTAAAAACTAAAGAAACCTTTACGAGCTCATCCTGCTTTATTTGTAAATTTTATTTCATTCAAACAAACAATAAAGTTAAGAAAAACAAACAAACATCAAATCTCAAATGTTGAATGAAAAGGAGCAAAAAGAAGACTAATCTTATATCTGCCCCTCTTTCACAAAGCATTCATTAAAACAAAACAAAACAAAACACTTCATTTATAAACTATTACAATTCAAATAAATTGGCTACATTTGACTTTTGACATCCTCTAATAAACGTTAGACGCCCGATGTCTCCTTAAACGTCTCTCATGTCTGCAGGAATCTCGACTTCAGACACTTCAGATCCTGTTCTGTATTTTAAACCTGCAGAATGAAGCTACAGCCTCCTTAACGAGAACATGAACCAATCACAGCTCAGAACAAGTGGAGATCCAACATTTAAGAAGGCTGCACAAATTCAAGTTTTAAAACCCAAAGCTTATCAGAATCAGAATCAGAATCAGGATCAGGATCAGGATCAGGATCAGGATCAGAATCAGGATCAGGATCAGGATCAGAATCAGGATCAGAATCAGAATCAGGATCAGAATCAGGATCAGGATCAGGACTTGGTGACTTGACTTGGTGTATTGGTGCTAAACAATTAAGAAGGAAATAAAGCAGAACTAACAACAACTTAAATAATACAGAATAAGAAGATATTACAATATATAAAATATAGAGACGTATTTCTTCTTCTCCGTGTCTTCCAGGTAAGAGCGACCCGTTCTGCGTGCTGGAGCTGAACAACGACCGACTACAAACTCACACGGTCTACAAGAACCTGAACCCGGAGTGGAACAAAGCCTTCACTTTGTGAGTGAGACGCAGACACGCGATGACTCCACCTCCACCTCCACCTTCTTCTTCTTCTTCTTTGTTTTTGTTTTGTGTTTGTTCAAAACGTTATTTTTACCTTTAAGAGGAGATCATATATATTTTATTTTCCCCTCGGGGGAATGTTCCTTCGACTCCGTCCGGCTGAAATTTACAATAAGTAGAGAATACAGAACACATCCACAGAATGAAAAAGACGAGGGAAAAATAAGTCACAGACATTAAATCCAGGGCGCACGCTTGTCCACACGTACATATTCGGTTATGGCGGTATTTACAGACGAGTATTTTACTGATGTTGAGCAGGTAAGACTTCTATTACACAGGTAACAAACTGTTCATTATTTATTATTTGCTTTAGATTAATTTATAGTTTTATGAGAGTGCACCAAACCAAATTCCTCCGATCGTTTTTTTTTTTTTTTTAATTTACATTTTTATTCAGAGCTAAATTGAAACATGTTTTGCAGCCAGTCAAAGTTTCAAATGTTTTTTTCAGAAAGTAAAGAGAGACAATAAAACAGGTGTAAGACACAGCTGTCTAAACATTCTTATAACATGAGGTGAGACAAATAAACATTTTGTAAAAGAAAATTCAAAGCTTGGCAAAGACATTGTGAGTAAATGTAATATGCAGAGACGAGTAAGCAAATAGGATTGTTGTCATTTACACATAAATACATGTACATGTCCCCGCTTACATAGATAAACTTAAAAACACATACCTGCACCCAATCAGGCAAACTGATCAGTCAGTGAAAGAAAGTATACCAAAGTTTACAGTCTTAAATCTTCACATACTGAGAAATACTTAAAAAAAAAAAAAAAAAAAAAAAAAAGAGAAGAGGTTACATATTTTTTTAACATTTCTATTCCACTAAATCACAATAAATATTTAAAATTTAAAAAATAAATTGAATGGGGCCCTTTTGAATCCTCAATCACAGGCGTTTGCTTCTCTTTTGGCCTGCTGACTTCTTCTTCTTCTCCATCGTTGCATCTGATCAGAGATGTGGTGACAAGCATCACTTCCTGGATGACTTTAACAGCCTGCTGAGTGATAGAGTGACTGATCGAGGCCCCTCCCCCTCCTCACTCCTTTAGTACGGACGTTGCATTTCTTTCCTCTTGAACATTTGTAAAGAACTATCTGAACGCCTCTCATGCAAACGTCAATAAGAACAGTTGAAACAATAAAAAAGGTGATAAATGTCTCAGTGAGGGGAGATGAACCGCCTTCTTCTCCTCTCTCTCTCTCTCTCTCTCAGTAATGTGAAGGACATCCACTCGGTGCTGGAGGTGACCGTGTTCGATGAGGACAGAGACCGGAGCGCCGACTTCCTGGGGAAAGTGGTCATCCCTTTATTACACGTGAGTCAGAAATCCAAAAAATGACGTTTTAAAGGTCCAATCAGTGAGCTGTGTAGAGAGGTAGATGATAAAGGTATCTTACTCTCTGATCATTAAGGAAACATGCTATGTTGAAGTGCTGGCTTCTCTGACAACAATGCAGCAGCCAGTATGTCCTCCTTCTAACTTTAGATTCTGCTCCTGAATGCTCTGGATTTGTTTGGACCAGAGAAGGTAGGCGCTTTTAAGCCACGCCCCCACACGGCCGTTTTGGACGCCCCTCGGTTTGTCAGATATGAGAGCAGTTATCTCATACCAGTTTAAAAGCTGGTCCTAGAGTCCAGACTCATCAGACGAGGCCAAACAGAACAACCAAAGCTAGCACTGCCCTCTAGTGGCCGTTACAGCATACTGTCTCTTTAAAGACTCAAAACAAACGACTGGAGCAGTGACAGACAGAAGAGAAAATCTGTTCTTCGTCTGAAATGTGAATAACATGAAAGTGTAAATGTTTTAAAGGAGACAGAAGATTTGAAGTGTTAGAACCATCAGAACCTGAGCACACTTGAACTTTATAAATCACGTTTTTGTTTGCTGTCAGGTCCGTAACGGGGAGCAGAAGAGCTACATGCTGAAAAATAAAGAGCTGACAGCGCAGACTAAAGGACACATCTACCTGGAGATAGACGTCATCTACAACACGGTGAGTAAACAAAGAAGGAGAGATCAGAACTAAACCTTCAGAGTCTGGGTCCAGGAACGGGCCATAAAACATGACCTGAGTTTCAGAGCGCTTCTCTCCGGCGCTTATTGTTGTTAGGTGTCTGAACCTCCACTTCCCTCAGTGATGGCCGTTAGGTCTTAAGCTAAGTTTGCTTAATATTAGATTTTACCAGAATTATATTATTGGAAAATAAAACAAGAAGAGTTGAGTTATGTGCAGGAGCGGTATGAAACCTGAGGGGAGGGGGGGGGGGGGGGGGGGGGGGGTTGTTATGAGGACCTCCCCCAGAAAAAGATCAATTTATTTCAACTGTCTTTTATTGATTTTTGCATTAATTGTAGACATCTCACATTACACAAGTTCATGTAGCAGTATTAGCACACAAGCATCCAGCGTCAGTGTGAAGGGGAACACAACACCCAACAACAACAGTACAAACACCCCTAAAAACACCCCAAAAAATAAATAATTATAATCATATAATAATAATAATAATAATAATAAATAAATAATAAAAAATAATAAATACATTTAAAAAATAATAATAATAAAAATAAAATAATAATAATATAATATAATAAAAATAATAATAATAAAAAAATGAATTAAAAAAAAAAAGTTATGATAGTAATAATAATAAAAAATAAAAAAAATAAAAAAATATATATATATACACACACCTACATCCATATACATACGCACATAATCTAAGAAATAAATGAGTAAAGATTATAATAAAGAATGAATAAATAAATGTAAAAATATGTAAAAACAAAACATACAATATAAATAGAAAAGAATGTGAATAGAAGTAAATAAAAAAGATCAAATTAAAGAGCATTTCATTCATGCACCACCAACAACAGACGCCCCCTGGTGGAAGAGACCGGTACCTGCTATGAACATGTAGAATCAGTGTGTGAACATTTCCAGATACATGCTGAAGAAGGCGTCCGCTGGGTCCTGAGAGACAAATGACCTTCATGTACTCAGGCTCTCCCATGAATCCTCTGATCACACCTCAGGTTTATCTGCTGACCTTTCTGAGCTCTGTTGGTCCTAAACTCTCCACCTGCAGGGGCTCCATGCTGTCACCTTCCTCCCTTCCTCCCTTCCTCCCTTCCTCCCTCCTTGGTTTTTGAATGATGTGTTTTGTTTTGTTTTAATGAATGCTTTGTGAAAGAGGAGCAGATATTATAAGATTAGTCTTCTTCCTGCTTCTTTTCATTCAAAATTTGAGATTTTATGTTTGTTTGTTTTCTTAACTTTATTGTTTGTTTGAATGAAATAAAATTTACAAATAAATAAATTAACATGGAGGCTTCAGTTTGAGCTCTGACATCCGTCATGCAAATCACTGATCTCTCTGATCTCGTGTTCCTGTGCAGGTTAAAGCCGCTCTGAGGTCGGTCGTCCCTGCAGAGCAGAAATACATCGAGGAGGAACCCAAAGTCTCCAAACAGGTGAGGTCATGTGTTTGTTTGGATTTATTTTAAATGATGAGAAAAAGCAAAAGTCAAATATAGATGTTGATGCTGCGCTCTTTGCGTCTCTCAGCTGCTCCAGCAGAACTTTAACCGCGTGAAGAGGTGCATCATGGTCCTGTTCAGCTACGGGACGTACATCAACAGCTGCTTCGAGTGGGAGTCTGCACAGAGGAGCATCGTCTCCTTCGTGGTGAGGAATTGATAAATTATATCTTTGTTAAATTCAGCTCAGAGGAGAGAGGGCCAGCGTACAGAGAATTAGACGACACAAATCAGGAAGACCATATATGGACGTGTCGATATAATAATAACAGCAAAGATAGAAGTATAAAACAAAGGTGACGTTGAGAAGAAGAGAACTGGCTGCAGATTCTGAGGGTGTATTCAGGTGATAATACTTTACTGAGGAGGGGTCACGATCGAGAGCGAGCAGACGATGTGTCGACAAAACGATAATGACTGGCGCTGGTGTCGTCTGCAGATGTTCGTGCTGGTGGTCTGGAACTTTGAGTTCTACATGTTGCCTCTCGGCCTCCTGCTGCTGCTCGTCTGGAACTACTTCTTCTGCTCCAGCAGAGAGACGACCGACGTGGTGAGCAAATCAAACACCCACAAGTTTCTCTTTTTAATGATTACCTTCAAAAACAGACAAATGATTCAGATCCTCCTCTCTCTCTCTCTCTCCCTCTCTCTGTCTCTCTCTCTCTCTCTCTCTCTCTCTCTCTCTCTCTCTCTCTGTCTCTCTCTCTCTCTCTGTCTCTC
>NC_089211.1:26727569-26757569 GCF_963930695.1 Labrus bergylta
TGGTCGTACATCTCCCATTTCATTTTGTTTGAAAGCCACCATCACCGTCTTGTTTTTGGAGTCTAAAGGGAACATTTTATTAAAGTGAGGTCATAGACTTCTGTTCAATCAGGAACGAGTGGAGTCGCCCCCTGCTGGACATGAGAGAGAATGCAGCTGAGGCTGAATCTTTGGTTTGAACATAAATCCATCTTTTAAGGAAATCAGCATGACGTGAAAATCTTTTTGTTTTTACTGCTTTAAATGACCTGCAGACGTTTCCCAAGACGACTAAAAGAAAGAACAGAAATTAAAGTACTCATAATAATAATAATAATAGATTGTATTTACAGGCGCCTTCAGGACACTGGAGGTCACTTTAACAAGCAGAGATAAACGGTCGCTGCGTTCAGGTTCTTGTACTTTGAGTGTTCATTTTTTTTTAAATCTGGCAGCTTTTGTTACTTTTCAACCTGAGAGTTTAACAGAGATGCATCACATGTTTGTTGGTGTTTTTCAGAGCGGGGGGGGGGGGGGGGGGGGGGGGTGTCCTGCATGTCCGTGTGAAACGTCATTTGTGTCTCAGTGTTTTGCATGGCTGAACAAAAAGTTATATGCAAGAGCATTTACAGAAACTGAATGTGAAGTTTACTCTCTCCATCCTCACGTCTGTCTCCTGATCTGCACCTCCTGCTGCTGTCGAGCGTTTACTGCCATAAGGTCAGGACCGACTGGACCGACTGTGTAGCATTTGTCTGATAAAATATATTTCTACACACAAACACGTGGCTCTCTGTTTCATACGGTCAAAGAAAAAAACTTTTCAAATGTGTTTTCAGCGCTGAATCGGACTGTAAGGAAGTAAAGTAAGTTCTGTCCCGTGTTTCAAGCTTCTTCAAATAATAATAGAATGTCACTTTTTAATTCACTTTCATAAAATAACTGAAACTCTGATTAAGCCTATAAGGAGCAAATATGGAAGAGGATCAGACATCAGACATTTATAACCAGAAGCGGACTGTTGTTGTTTTTTTTACATTATGCACTTTTAGAATAAAGTCTTTGAGAATAATTTCTGTCAAGAATAAAATCCAAGGGGTGCTGGTAGCCTAGTGGTTATGTTGCTGCCCCATGTACAGTACAGAGGGTTAGGGTTAGTGGGTTCAAATCTGACCTTTGCCCTTTGCTGTCATCCACCAACATTTCCTGTCTCTCTCCAAATGTCCTGTCCAAAAATGTCCCACATTTCTTTTTTAAAAAGAATAAAAATCAACACGAGAAAAAAAGTTAAAACATCCAGGATAAAGTTAAAATACAATTTCAAAATAAAAGTCGAAAGTAGAGAATAAAGTTAAAAAATATTTTCAAATTAGAAATGCAGAAAAAAAAATTAAACGTTGAGAATAAAGTTAAAATATAAAATTGAGAATAAATTCTGAATGTAAGAAATAAAGTTGAAATAAAGTTTTGACTTTCACTTTTTAAATTATACTTCAGGTCTATTCTTGACATTTTGGCTTTTCCCACCATTTCTACTTTATTCTCGGAGTGCATTATGGGAAAAAACCTGACCCCTCTTTTAATGTAGAAAGAAGGTGATCAGTGTGATGAGAATATTAGAACCATCAGAAGGTTCATTATAATAATAATAATTAGTAATCTAAAAAAACGTTTGTAACATTTACGAACTAAAGCATTCATATAATTGACTAAATATAACAACACCAGATGGATATTTATAACTTTAATAACTTTTAATCCATGAAAAAAAAAACATTTTATTTTATAGTCACAGCTCCCATAATGCTTTGGGGGATATAAACAGGAAGTATGGTTAGCTGCAACTGTAACCCTTCGTTATTTTGCCGCCTAAATTTGTTCACATTTGGTCGAATTAGCGCCATCAAAGGTGAGCCGAATTATTGCTTACCTGCGCATGTTTACCTGGTTTACATTGATTTATCGTTAAGTATCATTCTTTAAACACGACACTGAAGGAAAGTTAAAAACGTGATTATTCTCAGGCAGCTTCAGGTGTTTACGTTCTGATGATTTCGAAGAGGACGTTTGGATCAACGAGCTGCTCGGACAGAACGAGTCACACTGAAGCTATAAACATGTTTTAATGTCTGTGTGAGTTAATTTAACTGAGCTTTGAACCAGACACCTCACACTTTAAAACACAGACTGTATAAAGAATGGACAGCAAACACTCCACCTCAAGTGAAGCCAAAACATGTTAAGCTCCCCCTACAGACTGACTGCAGTATTGCAGTATAGTTCATAAGCTCCGCCTCCTCCATGTTAACAGATGGGACCTGGTTTTGCCGGAATCGTTATTATCATGCAATGTTGTGTTAAAGTCATCTTTTTATCTACCAAGGTTCTTTTTAATTATTTAATTGATGCTATAAAACGTCATGATTGACAGCTGTGATGACGAATCAGGCTGTTGTTTTGTTGTGTGCAGCATATATCAGAGTAGAAGAAGAACGGGGAGAGGAAACGTAACAAACATGAACATTAAGGTCGTTGAACTTTCCGTAATTGTGAGTGTCTGCTTTAAACAGACACAAGAATCTCTTCTGCTGTGGACTGAACCCACCTGGGTGACCTTTGACCTTTTAGCAGGAAGTAAAAGGTTTGTTTTTGTTCCAGCTGACCCCTCCTGCACAGACTCCACCCATCATGGAGATATTTTGACTTCATCCTGTTGAGCAGGAGGAGGCTGAGGCATGCTGTCCATTTGTATAAACAGCCCCTGGTTTGAAAGCATCTTCCTCGGGGCGCCGGATGGCCTAGCGGTTATATTGAGCGCACCATGTACAGAGGCTGTAGTCCACGTGGCAGCGGCTGTGGTTTGAATCTGATCGGATGAGTTGCCCTGTTCAGTGTGTGATGCTCTCTCTGCTCTGTCTGCATGTTGTAGTGCAACATTTTGACCAGCAGGGGGACTCATTTCATCTCCAGACGAGCTCTCAGCCTGAGCAGTCAGAAAACTGAAGGAGGTTTTTTTTAGTTTTCATGTTTTATTTTTGTAAATATGCAGACACACAGCAGGTAGCTTAGCTTAGCATAAAGACTGGAACAAGGATGTCACTCTCCTCAGCTCCTCCTGGGGGATTCCAGGCGACCCCTTTTGAATTCCATGGAACCCCACATAGGGTCGGGACCCCCAGGCCTGTGCTGGGCCATGAACACCCCCATGTCTTCTTTTCTTTAAGGTCATCATTTAAGAAGTAAAACGGACGTCTGTGTCTTCTGACCTCCTATATTAACAGGTTTCACTCTCAGTTTTCAGACTTTTCTTTAAGGGGGATGGTGATCTTGTGTTATCTCTGCAGGATGTGTCTGATGATGTTTTCATCGCCCTCTCCCCTCAGTGAGTTTCTTCTGATTTATGTTTCTCTGCTGAGCTCAGCGGGATCGTTTGTTTGGACTCTCCCTTTTTCATCAGCTGTGTCACCAGCGCTCAGAGCGACTCTGACATCTTCACCTTAGACACAGAACTCAAAACACATCACAGCAAGGACACAAAGTTACACTCCCTGCACTTCTGCAGAGATGACATATGAGTATTTATCAACACTTTTATGCTTCATTTGATTAATTCAAGTTTCAGACTCTGAATCATGCTGCAGACGGTCGGAGGAAGATTTTGAGGTTCAGCTTAGAAACATCAAAATATAAAAACTGTTTTTTGTAACAACAGGTTCCTGTAACACAAATAAAAGATTCACTTTTACATTTTAAATGATGATAACGCTCGTTTCATTCTCGAGAGACAAGCTTCACCTGTTTGAGAGTCTCCAACAAGACAGAAACTTTACAAAACATTTGATCTTTAACCTTTAAAGAAGCTTAGCTGCTAATGTTAGCATTGTGTTAGCACTGTGGATGTCACAGAGGTGTGGCAAGGGGGGGCTCAGGAGAATGTCAAATAATGACGCAGAAGGGGCAGACGAATCAGTCCGACGCTATCATGTGAATTTTTGCCTTCATGTGTAGTTAGACGTATTTCACAATATCAACAACAGCAGAGAAGAACAAACGGGCGACCAGGAAACATTATGAAGCAGTTTCATTACGATCGCAGCGTGGCAGCAGGATCTAAACGTCAACAACCCTCCTGCTCGCTCACTGAATGTTTTCCTGGATATTACCTGCTGCAACAAAATCACTTCAAGATAAACTTAATATTATTACAACACTTTTCAAAAGTGTGTGGACCTGTTGGCTCCTGCAGACTGGGACCTCCTGCAGGCTTCGGGTTCGGTTTGCAGCCGGGAGAGAAGAGGTCAGGGTGAGGGGTCAGCGGCTCCAGGTCTGAGGACATGGTCCTCTGTGGATTCCTCCTTCAGGGGGGGAGTGAGTCTTTTTTCTGAAGTGTTCAAGTATCTCAGGTTTTGTAAAACAGAGTGTGAGACTGACAGAAATGCGGGTCAGACTGTGGGGCCGAGCCCGAAGGCAAAGCTCTCGATTCACCATCGATCTTCAGGCTCGAACCCTCACCTTTGGTCATGAGCTACCTGCCTGAGTCTCCTCTGCAGGGTGTCTGAGCTCAGCCTTAGAGTTAGGGAGAGGAGCTCAGACATACGGGGGAGCTCAGAGGAAAGAAGGTTGAGAACAACTGATTTAGAAGACGAGCATTTATGAGCGCCACCAATAGGGTCATTGTTGGGATAAAGACCGGTGCTCTGTGTGAGGAGGAGAGAAAAAAACAGTATTTGTGAATAATGGAAACTCAGGAAAAGTAAAACTCCTTAAAGTCTTTATATGTGATGTTTTGATCCAGCAGATGTCGCCCTTGAGCTCCAGCATGAAACCAAAACAACTCGCGCTGCATTGTTGTGTTAGCATGCTAATGCTAGCGATCTTTATTCTGCTGGTATCTTCACACTGCATGTAAATTTACCTGAAATGAGCGTGATCTAGAAACACAGTTAAGCAGTGAGTACAGTATGTTATTCTTCTTTTCTCTAGTCCCTCAATTAAACAACTTTTATACACGAGGGGAGGAGTCAGCCGGCCGTCCTGGCGATGTAAACAAAGTGAAGATAGGACTCTGAAAACTCTGAAAACATCACAGACAGTGGGACTCGGGTGTTACACCCATTGTAGACAGTCATGACTCACAGAGTTATTTTCAGAGGAGATACTTGGTTTATATTTAAGTGTGAAAAATCACATTTAAAGACTTTAAACAGTGGTATTCAGTAAACTCCAGGATGTGAGTTTGTTGACATCACTGTAACTCTTACACATGTTTTTTATATGTGTGTGTGTGTGTCTGTGTGTGTGTGTGTGTGTGTGTGTGTGTGTGTGAGCAGGCCGGCCGGTCTGTGCGCACATGCTCAGTGAGGTTATTTTTGCGCACAGAGGCTTTAAGAGCGGAGCGGCAGGAGGAGGACGGAGCAGAGAGGAGCGCAGAGAGAGAGAGAGAGAGAGAGAGAGAGAGAGAGAGAGAGAGAGAGAGAGAGAGAGAGAGCTGAACCCATCAGCTGAGCGTCTCGCCACAGATGAGCCACCACGGCCACGGCCGCAGACCCGGCTCAGTGCTGGGCTCTCGGAGCTAGGGGCGCCGCTCCGCGCTTCTCCTCCGTACACTCTTTTTATTTGATTTGTTTTAAAGTCATCATTTTTGTTTCCATCATGGTGCTGGGGAAAGTGCGGGCCTTGGCGGTCTACTTTGACAGTCTGAATGAGAACAACCTGCCGGCGTTCTCCGGAGGGAACCTGGTGTCCGGGAGGGTGGTGGTAGATGTGACCGGGGATGTGCGCGTAAAGAGCCTGGACGTCACCGCGAGAGGAGTCGCCAAGGTGCGCTGGACCGAGTCGAGGAACGCCGGAGCGAACACGGCTTACACTCAGAACTACACGGAGGAGGTGGAGTACCTGCACCACTACGACACGCTGATAGGAGAGGAGAGAGGTAAGGAGTGAGGGCATCTTCATGGCACCAGGGAGTGGGGGCTCAGCTGTGCCACGCAAACTTCTGAAACCAGCTCATTACCGTAAAATCAAACTTTATTTAGACTGGAAAGGTTGCATTCATGCGCCATAACGACGCGCAGAGCCCCCCCAAAAGGTCCCCACAGTGACAGTGGTGCTGATGCAACAGCTGATCGTTGATGCGATACCCCCGCACCGACACTCCCCGCACTTTATGTCTACAATTCTTCATTAATCATAACACGCACAACCCCCCCCCCCCCCCCCCCCGCAGGGATCGATCACCACACCAGAAGAAGGTTTCTCATTCTGCATCATCAGCTTGTTGCAGCACTCAAGAGGAAAAAGTTCCCACGTAGGAGAGAGAGAGAGTCCGCGGGAAAAAAGGAGGAAATCGGTCCAAAAATGCAAACCGAATCGGTAGTTTTGTGTTTTTCACATAAACTGATGAGGAATAAACGTTTTTACTGATGACATCCTGAAGTGAGCGAGCACAGCCAACTCCCTTTGTTTGTTAGAAGCGGTTCAAACCTGTTCAGAAACTGCTAGAGAGGGAGGGGAGGAGGGGGGGAGGGGAGGGGAGGGGGGGAGGACCCGCTGACTCCGGGTGCGCGTTAGTGTGTGTAATATGTGTGTGTGTGTGTGTGTGTGTGTGTGTGTGTGTGTGTGTGTGTGTGTGTGTGTGTGTGTATGTATGTCTGTGTAATGTGTGTGTGTGTGTGTGTGTGTGTGTGGTATAGGATCTCAGCTGCTCGTCACCACTTCCTCCACCTGTGTTGATTTCTGTTTCTGATGCAAATATGTTAAAGGACAGTTTCATGCAAAGCGTGTGTGTGTGTGTGTGTGTGTGTGTGTGTGTGTGTGTGTGTGTGTGTGTGTGTGTGTGTGTGTGTGTGTGTGTGTTGGACTCCCACACAAACAGATGATTGTGACATGTTAAAGGCTGAGCGTCACGTTCAGACGCCGTCAGGTGAAGATATCAGAGCTTTTCTAAACATCCTGTCTGACTGTTTCTGCGCCCGGACGGCGGCCATGGAGGGGGGGGGGGATTTATATTATTGTCTGAAGCAGACTTTTATATTTAATATTTTAATCATTTTGAATGTACAAAGAGAGCAGTGAAGTGAAGTTCCTTTAACGTGATATAGAAATGGACGGCGTGCCTCACACTCCTCCCGCTGAGCAGGGTGAAGACAGAATATCTCCGTGACCGGCGCTGGCATGCGGAGAATTTTGCAAACCAGAGCCCGCGTGACGCTGCTTCTGCTGACGATAAAAGGTCAAAGGTCGCTCAGGTGGGTTCAGGGCCGCAGCTGAACAGAACCTCGTGTTGGTTTTGGACGAGGTTAAACCAGAACTTCCCCTTTAGGGAGCCTCCTCTTAACTTCAAAATAAAATATGAGCGTCCTGATTTAAGAAACTGGGAACAAATGATGCATCTCTAAATATTGATTATTGTTCATGTTGTCTGGGTAACGGTCGCCTTGAGGTCGGGATGAGCCCGATGTGAGAACAGGAAATATTCTGGAGGACTCAGTCAGTGCATTTACATGTATTTAAAAAGTCCAAACAGTGTCTGATACCATCAGAAATTTGAATATGTAGCGCCATGTAACCCTGCTGACTGTGAGCGAGCAGGACGGGGTGACAGGAGCGCGACCGTTACTGTGCGAGCGATCTTCTGTCACCTGATGAAATGATGTTTCCTGTGTACGTTCTTCTCCGATCTCGCCTCTGACATCGAACTCTGCTGCTCCAATTTTCTTTTCTTTGTACGCCATGTCCCGCCTCCTGAGAGGACGCCACCCGCTGTGAGAAAAAGCGACTTTTCAGGAGTTTTCAGGAGTGAAAACGGTTTCTGGAGCTCTCAGACGTCTCCTCAGCAGACGGAGCAGCAGAGCAGTGTGTTCATGAAATGATGCAGGAAAGAAATCTTCAAGTCCACCGGAGCTGCTGCGAGGAACGGAGCGACAGATCAGCTGATCATCCCCACACACAACCATCACTCTGTGTTTCTGTTGCAGAACTGCAGCGACATAGAAGAGCATTAAGAACACTGCTGAGATGATTTTTTACACTCTGAAACATTCTGCTCACTTTTTAAACTTCATGTCAGTTAGAAAAACTAAAGTTACGAAAGTTATCTGTTAAAATACAAACATCCAGAAAGTCCAGTTCACATCCAGCTTGTCGTATTCAGTCATCATTTTCACTTTTTCGATCTGTGAAATGTTAGAAAAGAGTTTTATTTTCCTGAAGAAACAGATCAAAACACAGATTCAGTAAAACGTTAGGTTCAAATCTTCTCGCTTTACAAGCTCGATCTGACGAGTTGTGGCAGCAATGACCTCAGATGACCTCAGATGACCTCAGACATATGAGCCAACTTTCACTGAAGCTGCAGACATTTCAACTTTGCAAAAACTTTAGATGTGCAAAGACAAAGTGCCAGCTCCTCCTGCTGCGTAACAAACACTGTGAGGTGGAGAAAA
The DNA here is from genome assembly GCF_963930695.1 of Labrus bergylta. Classification (NCBI taxonomy): domain Eukaryota; kingdom Metazoa; phylum Chordata; class Actinopteri; order Labriformes; family Labridae; genus Labrus; species Labrus bergylta. Next base: position 26,735,993 of record NC_089211.1, read on the forward strand.
GCTGCAGAACGAGTGTTTCTGTGTTTGATGACTTTGTGTTTCTCTAAGAGTCACAACATCCCAGAAACTTTCTGTCCGACTTTGTTCAAAGAGAGAAACGGGATCTGAATGTCTGAATGTGTGTATGTGTGAATGTGTGTCTGTGTGTGTAATAGATCTTCTCTCCCGTCATCATCGACCTCCGTCGTCTGTTTGCGTGAGACGTTCAGGTCCACCTGGAGTTCACAGTCAGAGTAGGACACCCTCCTCCTCCCCCCTCTTTCTTCCTGCTCTCCCTCTCACGCAACACACCACATGGCCGGGCTCATGTGGGCAGGGGCTTGTCGGCTCTGCACCAATCGGAGCGCTGGCTGTAATCCATGTCAGGCGCTCGGCCAATGGGAGGCTGAGTTGTAATGCAATGCGTTGGAGTTTCCAGCTGAAGGAAGCTGCTGCTCAGTCTGGTTCATACCGGTCTGCTCCTGCTCAGGCTGTGCCGGTGACTTGACTTAGGCACACACACACACACACAGACACACACAGACACACACACACACACACACACACACACACACACACACACACACGCAGGCTGTCGATGACATCTCAGACATACTAACACAGACATGAGGGTGAAGCAGAGCGGCTGCTGAGCTGGCAGGAAGCTGAAGTTCACTTTAGACATTTAGAGGATTAAAAAACAAACAAACAGAAAAGAAAATGAGGAAGTGACGGCGCTCATGTTCTTTCTGTTGAAGGGTGTGTTTCTGCAGCAGCTTCTGTCACTCTGTTTGCAGCTGTGAGGCAAAAGAAAAGGTCGATGTGCTGACTTTAAAAGCTGTAAGAGAGCTGGTTTCACACGTCTGTTCTTGTATAAAACACTGAAGCATCTATGGAGAAACATATGGAAGCTCATTCCTGCCCATTAAGATAAAACATAAAGTCATGATAACGACTTTAACATCTCTGTGACTTCTCAAAGAAAAGAGAAACAGAAGTTGTCGTGTAATGTTTTTGATATATTAACAGACGTTTGATGCAGACTGTAGGCGGATTTAAAAGCATCCTTTTTTTCTGTGTTTCAGACGAGGACTGTCCAGAAGAAGGTCTGACCGTCCTGCACCCCGGTCTGCACGAGTTCGCCTTCAGCTTCAACCTGCCGCAGATGTGAGTGTTTGTCCTTCATCTCAGAGGGCGATGTCGTTTGTGTTTCTGACTGATGACGTTATTTTTGTTTTTGTTTAAAAACTTAACATTGAAACGAATCATTTTCTGAAATCATGACGTGATGTTTACATGAACACTCGAGGTTAGGAGCACGCTGCTGAAACCGAACACGCAGTGTGTAGATTCCTCCACCAGGGGGCTCTCAATCAAAACAATAACAAAAAGATGACGTTGAAGCTGGCGGGGAATCATGGGAGTGATTCTCCTGCTACTCCACCCCCTGATGCAAACGAACTCCGTGTTGACCGTAGTCATGACGACCGGGTGAACCCGACCTGAGGAAGAGAATATCACAGTGACAGGACGGCAGCTTTCAGAAGCAGCTCACGCTTCCTCATGCAGTGAGCTTTGACGTAACATCCGGCGTTTCCACGGCAACGTTAAACATGTTGTGTCTGTCATAGCGGCGGCGCTGTAACAACACACGACCTTCACAATACAAGCAGATAAGATGTGATAACTTTGTCGACGGGGGGGAGGGGGCTAACTGAAAGTTCCTCAGAGGAGCTTTAAGGACACGATGAGGACTCCTCTCGTCCCGGCAGACGCACTTTATTTTATTTCACACGAGATTATAGAGAATCCGATACACTCAGAGAGAACATAAACGTTGTTTGTTTATGTGTGTGGTCGTTGTACAAACCTGTAGAAGACGTTTTAGAGGACACTAAAGACCACCGCAGCAGCCTCAGTATCAGAGTTTATGTTTTCAAAATGGAGAAATGGAGAAATGGAAAGCTTCCTGTGTTCTTTTGTAAATAATTTAAATTTCATTAATGTCATGTTACTTGAATATGAAAAAAATCTTTGGAAGAGTTAAATTGTTAAAATGTACTGCGAGCATCGTACCCCCCCTCTTACTGCAAAGAAAGTGCTCCAATGTTTGAAGGTTTGAGGGAGGAGTGATGTGTAGTTACTGTGTGAAGAATGCTTTTCATAAATAAAAAATAAAAAACTACCCTTACATTTTTTATTTTTTAAATGTAGAAATGTAGTCAAACAAGAGACTCAAACAAGAGACTCAAACAAGAGACTCCAACAGTGTTCAGAGCAGGACCCCCCCCCCCCCCCTTCCTCACACTCCTCCTCTTCCTCTCGTCTGTCAGGGCTCTGGCCACGTCCTTCGAGGGGAAGCACGGCAGCGTGAGGTACTGGGTGAAGGCTGAACTGCACCGTCCGTGGCTGCTCCCGGTCAGAGTGAAGAAAGAGTTCATTGTGTTCGAGCACATCGACATCAACACGCCGCTGCTGCTGGTACACACTCTGCACACGGCACTGCCCACACTCTGCCTCCTTCTCTGCTTTTCCACCAAGCTCATGTTCTGTATGGTACATATGAAGCTGCAGTTAGCTTAGCTTAGCATCAGGGGGTGCAGGTCCGGACTTATCTTCTTAGACCTGCTACACACCCGGGCCCGACTCCCCCCCCCCCCCCCCCCCCCCCCTCCTGAGGCTTTTCAAAACTGATTACCTGTCCAAATAATACGTGTTTGGTGTCAATAAGAGTTTTTTTTCCTTCTGACCAAATACCCACAATAGCCAATGAGAGCGAGCAGACCGGGGAGCGTCCCAAACCGGATGTCGCGTACTTTAACTCCGCTCTAGCTCGCGCTGCAAAGTGTTTAAGCCGTACCTTAACTGTCGTCTCAGCCAGGATTTACCATATATTCCTTTTTCTGTTTATTTTTTGCTGTAAAGCAGAACGCACGTCAGGACCCGGGATGTGTTGCTATGCTACGAGGTTTCCCGTCTGCTTGCTCTCTAAACGAGTCTCCTCATATCCCCCCCGCTTAGAAGTGGATTTCATGTTCTCGTCTCGCCCGTTAAGAAAAGCACTCGAGTTGTCTGATTCCTAGAATGTGTCTTTTTCTTTAATCCTGCTCGAGTGGACGTGTCGGTTTATAACATTTCATTTTTTTATTTGTTCTGTACAAGTCAAAACACACAACAGAAAAAAAAAGAGAAAAAACAATTCACACTTCATCCCATGTTCGGAAAGGAGCGTCTGCCCCCCCTTACTCAAAAAACATACAATAAATATCTGGATGGTCTGTCCAAATACAATCACTGAATGAATATTAACATAAAACAAATCTGACAATTCAGTCTTCACTTCCTCAGAAATAATAGAATAGAATAGAATAGAATAGAATAGAATAGAACAGAATAGAATAGAATGACTTTATTGATCCCAAACTGGGAAATTGTGGCGTTACAGCAGCAGGTTGTCCAAACACAATATGAGCAAAAAAAACACAATATAATATTAAATACAAATTAAATAAGCACTTAAAATATCAAAACTAAAAATGTGAATATATACAACCAGGATTTAACTAAACATTACTCGTCTTAAATATGAAAGATTAAATGTAAATGTGTAAAAACAGAGTTGTAAATGGACAGTATTGACATAGGGAGCTGTGCAATCAGTGATACGAAATAAGAAGGAAAACACACAAAACACACTAACTGCCAATTTCACACAGTCTGATAACTTTGATCTTATGAACACAACCCTTCTAATCATTATTTAAAGAATTCCACAATTTAATTCCAATGACAGAAATACATTTCTGTTTTAAAGTTGCAAACTGATGCTTAAAATTACATTTTCTTCTGTGTGTGTGTGTGTGTGTGTGTGTGTGTGTGTGTGTGTGTGTGTGTGTGTGTGTGTGTGTGTGTGTGTGTGTGTGTGTGTGTGTGTGTGTGTCAGGCTCCTCAGGCCGGTACCAAGGAGAAAACATTGTGCTGCTGGTTCTGTGCTTCCGGCCCGATCTCCCTCAGCGCCAAGATCGAAAGAAAGGGCTACACACCAGGTGAGCCCCCCCCTCCTCCCTCCTCCCTTCCCCCCTCCTCCCTCCACCTCCTCCATCTCTTCTTCTTCTCCTCCTTCCTCCTGGTCTTCACCTTCTCACTTACATCATTTCTCCCTCAGTCTGTCAGGCTGATCTCTTTTCCTTCTCTCTCAGGCGAGTCCATCCAGATCTTTGCCGAGGTGGAGAACTGTTCCTCCAGGGTGGTGGTGCCCAAAGCCGCTCTGTACCAGACTCAGACCTTCTTCGCTAAGGGGAAGGGCAAGCAGATCCAGCAGCTGGTGTCCAACCTGAGAGGAGACCCCCTGCTGCAGGGGAAGAGCCAGAGCTGGGAGGGCAAGCTGCTCAAGATCCCCCCGGTGTCGCCCTCCATCCTGGACTGTCCCATCATCAGGGTGGAGTACGCCCTCGTGGTGAGTTCACTTTAATGAGTTTCACTTTATCTTTCAAAGTTAGACGACATGACAGGAGGGTTTCCTGCTAATAACCAAACTAACAGCTGAAGTACTTCCTCTTCATAAACGTCATAAACCATCATGAGCACTTTAGCAAAGCAGAAAAAGGGCAACCAACGATCTCGAGGAGCCTAAGAGAGCTCAAGAGCTCCCAGGAAAGTAGGTGGTTAGTGACTGAGATTTACAGATAGATAGAGAGAGAGAGAGGGAGGGAGGGAGGGAGAGAGAGAGAGAGAGAGAGAGAAGCTCAAGGTACCAGTTCCCCCGGTAGTCTAAGCCTATAGCAGCATAACTATAAGATTTATCAAAAAGGAAAGTTTTAAATCTGTTTATGTTCAACTGAAAACACTCCAAAAAAGTAAGAAGATCCCCGCTAACAAGAGGCCAGATGAGATGACCTACTGACCTAGATTAATGTGGAAGAATCATCTATTCTTCTAAAACATGGAAAATGATTGAAATCACATTTTGAAGGAGGATCATAACCTCAGAGAGGCTTCAGGAAGAGTTTTGTTTTGACCATAAATCAGGAAGTTGTAGTTTCAGGACAAAGTGTTCTACTTTTCAGAGCGTCAGGTAGTTCCAGACGTGTTTGTGAAAAGACTCAACAGGCAGAACTGGCTCTAAGAGGGACACCATGTCTGACACTCCCTCTGTGCCTGCAGGTGTATGTGGACGTTCCCGGAGGGTTGAACTTGTCTCTGTCGTTGCCGTTGGTGATCGGGACCATCCCCCTGCACGCCGTCTCCTCCCGCACCTCCAGCATCAGCAGCAACTGCAGCACGCTGAGCTGGCTGGGCCTGCAGGAGCGGCCTGAGGGTACAGACTGCAGAACACCAGCATGCATGTTTCTCTGTTTTCTTATTGTCAGACAACACGCGCAGATCTCTTACTCGTGTGTGTTGTTTTTTGTTTCTCTCTGCAGCGCCGCCGAGTTACGGCGATCTGGCGATATCAGAGTCAGAAAGGCGGGACTGTCTGCAGGGCTGTGATAGGTCGGATAGGGAGGGAGAGGACCCGGGATCTCTGCTTACATACATCACAGAGTTCAGATATCTCCCCCCGCCACTCTACTCTGAGGTACAGCACACACACACTCACACACACACACACACACACACACACACACACACACACACACACACACACACACACACACACACACACACACAGATAAGAGGAACCAAATACATTTTATATCAGCGGCCGCTAAAAGGACGTTCTTCATGGGAGACCTGTCCGAGCAGGCTGCACAAAAACATGAAGACAAAGAAAAGACACAACAGGAATACAACATATATTTTATTTTATTTTATTACTTTATTGCAGGCAAGTTGTCATATTTCATCACAACTTTTGTTCATCCTGGCACATTTTTATATATAATGTTTTAAACATACAAGAATACATACAACATGAAATAAAATAAAGATAGATAAAAATCCAAAGAAAAGGTAAGAAGAGAAAAAAGATAATTAAAATAAGATTTAGAAAAGAAAAAATAATACTAATAATAATAAAAAAAAGAATTTAAATTAAAATGAAACCGTAAATAGAATGGGGCAGGGGGGGGGGGGGGGTTGTTCCTTCACTGCTCTCTTAATTTAATATAATTTAATTTACATACCTGTTATTATTCCACTTTATCTGTTTCCTTCATTCACTCCAGTAACACATGAATTCATCTTCTCTCTTTCTTAGCCTATACATAATTCTTTCCATTTCTTTAATATCTTCCACTGTTAACTTCCATGCATTAATAGACGTGGGTGGGGGGGGGTTATCATCCAGCCAGCTTCGTGTAATTTGCTTTGTGCTGAGGCGACAGTCCGACCTGCAGCTCCTTTTGTCCCCACAATCTGCTGATTTCCTGCTCCATCCCCTGTCCTTTCAAAATAAAAGCCAGAGCCCAAAAACAAAACATCCAGCCGATTAAAAGGCTTAACCCAGACCAAAATGTAAAGAAGGAGTAATATCTATCCGAACATCTGAACTGTCTCTGCCCCCCCCCCCCCCTCAGGTCGACCCCTTCCCTGACCCCTTGGAGGTGTGCGAGGCCGCTGACGTCAGGAGGCCCGACACGTGTCCGTCCCGCTGAGGAGAGCCGGAGAGCCCAGAGGGGCTCTGCCCGAACTCGACACCGTCACCCCCAGCGTCTCACCAGATTATATCGCACCATAAATACGGCCGGACCCTCCCTCCCTGGCTGGGGGGGGAGTCAGCTGAGAGAGTATTGGGTGACCGTTGACATATGGACCAGGGACTTTCGAGACATGCTGGGTCCTCCATATCCTCTGCTCCACACCAGGTTCTCCCTGACACCACTCTGACTCTGAGGAGGCCCGAAAAACAAAAATGGCTGCCGGTGGTCAGAAGACGCCTCCTCCTGCCTCACAGAGAATTTTGCACATACCGTTGTTACTGTTTTTCTATGGGTGGGTTTTATATTCTGCAGATTGCCGCAGGCCTATATGCTCCAGTAGATTCTGTCCACAGATGTTTTTTTTGTAATTCTGAAGGCACATGACGAAACGGGACAAAAAGCTGTTTCAGTAACAAGATAGTTCAAAGACTTCAGGTGGAAACTGTAAAAGAAAAGAACACTTTCTGATGATCTAAAGCAGAAACGTGTAGATAAACGACCACCGCGAGCACTTAAAGCAAAGCTCACATTACGTGTGTGTGTGTGTGTGTGTGTGTGTGTGTGTGTGTGTGTGTGTGTGTGTGTGTGTGTGTGTGTGTGTGTGTGTGTGTGTGTGTGTGTGTGTGTGTGTGTGTGTGTGAGTGTGAGTGAGTGACCAGGTAGAAACAAAGACAGGGTCTAGAGAATAAAAAGCACAACTCCGACCAACCTAAAAGAAATCGTACCACAAGTCGCCTGTCGGTTCCTGCTCTGAACTGAAGCTTCTCTCGCTGTAGATTGTTTTTCTAAACTCGGATGTTAAGAAGCTTTTTGTGCTTTCAAAAACAAGAAAATGTTAAAAAGATCAAATGTTTACAGATGAATATATTGAATTGAGAATGTTGTTCAAACATGACTTCTTCCACCTGAATCTTCAAAGTACCAAGTGCAATATATTTTTGTATTTGTGATTTTTTTGCACTAGTTTTTCATACACTCTGTCGCTGTTTATTCCATTTCTGTGCATTATATATTATTATTGTCATGATCTTACTGCTGTCATGATCAACTTTTGATAAAATAAAAAGATTTATTTTATAAAGTACTTGAACCCTTACTGTCCTTTTTATATATATACCTTAAGAACTTTGAATTTGCGCCTGAAATTGCGCTTCTTTCCTGAGAGTCCTGACTCAGTCACTTGAACAGTTACTGTGCTTTTACATACAAGCAGTGATAAGTCAGTAATCACAAACTCATGTTCAGTAGATTTTTAAATTTGCGCCTGAAATTGCGCTTCTTCTTGGGAGACATAACTCAATAATACATTAACACATAAACAAGATAAGGATAGTTTGTGATTCAGCGTGATTTACACTTTCAGGTCATATCTTAATCTTTGATGAACATTGCACATAAATGTACATAAAGCAGATTACCAATCATAGAAAAAAACTGTGCTTTTTTTCACTGCAGAACTTTATAGAGAATATTCTTCCAAAAAAACTCCCAGAAACTTTAACAGTAATTAGATTTGTCGTGAACAGTAATCACAAACACATGTTCAATCGACAGCGTAAGAACTTTGATTTTGCGCCTGAAATTGCGCTTCTTCTTAAAGTCATAACTCAATCACACTTTAACTCACAAGTTAAGGAGAGTTGAGAACAGTGTTTGTTCATTAGTACACTTCCAAGAGAAACCTCCCAAGTTGTAGCCCCATGAGCGTAACTCTCAAATCCTAACGATCTACTTCCTGTCTGTTGCGTCAGACTTTTAAAAATTCCTGGACGACCCTCCTGTGTTACTTTCTGCAGCAGCTGCTACTCCATGCTCCACATGCAGCCCGTTTGCTCCACTGATTTCTGCACTCCAGTCTGCTGCAGTTACCACAAACCAGATGTAGGACACTCTCACGTGAGCTGCTGACCTAAATCCCCACCACAGACAGACAAAACGCATGCAGGGGGAAAATAGATCTGAGCTTTTTCAGTAATGCTATTTACAGTCGAGCGATTTCATAACCTGTTGTAAACAAACGTAAATAGAAACGTCAGCTGAAGTTTTTCCCCTTTTTCAGTTGAATTCATTCCGACTTCCCACAGAGGAACACACGCTGACGTCTGCACATCACAGGATACAGAAACACAGCAGACATGCATGTTGTTTTTTCTGTTTGTAGGTTAAACAGGGATTTGCTGCAGGCTATCGGAGACGAGTCAAGGGAAAATTTGGGGAAGACATCAGATTAAAATAAGGTTTTAGTCGAGGAGATTTTCCCAGTTTAAGTCGCTGACACTTGGACTTGAATAAAAGTAATTTTGTCTGCTCATTTGCTGAGTTCATATCTATAAGAACATGTTTCCGCTGAAAGGGAAACAGGACAATGTGCGGCTTTAACAAAAAACAACTAATTATGGCTTCTTCACTGATGTGTAACTCATGATGGTTTCATGGATTAACTAATGATTATGTAACTTTGACTTCATGTTATTGAATTACACTCGACACGAGAGCCGCGGAGGAATGTTAATCCGCTGTTACTTACAGTTCAGACGAGAACTTCTGTGTGTTCCAGTCAAACTGTATGAACTGTTATTGATAATAGAAACGTTTACATCTGATGACCAGACGTGGGACTGAAAATATTTGATCTTATATTAATCACTACTTGAGTAAGAGACATAACCTTTAAAGGTTTGGTGAGATGCAGTTTTCTCTTTAAAGACATTCTGGTGTCAGTGAGGCGTCCATTTTTAAATGATATTAAACAACATGCCTGAGGTCCAGTGGCCCTGAAACTGTAAGGTGGCCCTGAAGGTTCAAACATGAACATAAAAACATTTCATGAAATCAATCTTTATTTGAAAAGGCTCTTTTCCTAACAAATGTTATCTCGACACGCTCGAGAAGGTTAGAGACTTACAAATGTGTCAGATTTGATTAACCCAAAAACCTTTTATGAAGCGCAAAAATATTTCGGGAAACTCAAAAAGAAATTAGTGAAACGCAAAACATTTTTTGTAAGAAGCAATTTTTTTTTGTGTGAAACGCAAAACACATTTCATGAAACACAATACCATTCTGTGAAATGTAAAAAAGTTTTTTAGGAAAACCAAAAACATTTGGGACACAAAAAAGTTCAGTGAAACGAAAGATGTAGGACTACACTTCTTGTTTGTGATTGGAGAAAACCCTCGCCAACGGTCGTACGTTGTGTCCTGTTTTGCGTGTTTGGCTGAAGTTCGCTGTGGAAATAATTCAACGTAAACAGGAAATAACGTATGACTGTTGTTTAAGGAAGAATGTGCGACTTTTTGATCCAGTAGATGTCGCCCTTGAAACCAAAACAACTCGTAGCTTCACATTGTTGTGTTAGCATGCTAATGTTGGCGCTCTTTAGTTAGCTCGTAGCTTCACATTGTTGTGTTAGCATGCTAATGTTGGCGCTCTTTAGTCAGCTCGTAGCTTCACATTGTTGTGTTAGTTTGCTAATGTTGGCGCTCTTTCGTTAGCTCGTAGCTTCACATTGTTGTGTTAGCATGCTAATGTTGGCGCTCTTTGTTAGCTCGTAGCTTCACATTGTTGTGTTAGCATGCTAATGTTGGCGCTCTTTAGTTAGCTCGTAGCTTCACATTGTTGTGTTAGCATGCTAATGTTAGCGCTCTTTAGTTAGCTCGTAGCTTCACATTGTTGTGTTAGCATGCTAATGTTGGCGCTCTTTAGTCAGCTCGTAGCTTCATATTGTTGTGTTAGCATGCTAATGTTAGCGCTCTTTAGTTAGCTCGTAGCTTCACTTGTTGTGTTAGCATGCTAATGTTAGCGCTCTTTAGTTAGCTCGTAGCTTCACTTGTTGTGTTAGCATGCTAATGTTAGCGCTCTTTAGTTAGCTCGTAGCTTCACTTGTTGTGTTAGCATGCTAATGTTAGCGCTCTTCAGTTAGCTCGTAGCTTCACATTGTTGTGTTAGCATGCTAATGTTAGCGCTCTTTAGTCAGCTCGTAGCTTCATATTGTTGTGTTAGCATGCTAATGTTAGCGCTCTTTAGTTAGCTCGTAGCTTCACATTGTTGTGTTAGCATGCTAATGTTGGCGCTCTTTAGTCAGCTCGTAGCTTCATATTGTTGTGTTAGCATGCTAATGTTAGCGCTCTTTAGTTAGCTCGTAGCTTCACTTGTTGTGTTAGCATGCTAATGTTAGCGCTCTTTAGTTAGCTCGTAGCTTCACTTGTTGTGTTAGCATGCTAATGTTAGCGCTCTTTAGTTAGCTCGTAGCTTCACTTGTTGTGTTAGCATGCTAATGTTAGCGCTCTTCAGTTAGCTCGTAGCTTCACATTGTTGTGTTAGCATGCTAATGTTAGCGCTCTTTAGTCAGCTCGTAGCTTCACATTGTTGTGTTAGCATGCTAATGTTAGCGCTCTTTAGTCAGCTCGTAGCTTCACATTGTTGTGTTAGCATGCTAATGTTAGCGCTCTTTAGTCAGCTCGTAGCTTCACATTGTTGTGTTAGCATGCTAATGTTAGCGCTCTTTAGTTAGCTCGTAGCTTCACATTGTTGTGTTAGCATGCTAATGTTGGCGCTCTTTAGTTAGCTCGTAGCTTCACTTGTTGTGTTAGCATGCTAATGTTAGCGCTCTTTAGTTAGCTCGTAGCTTCACTTGTTGTGTTAGCATGCTAATGTTAGCGCTCTTTAGTTAGCTCGTAGCTTCACTTGTTGTGTTAGCATGCTAATGTTAGCGCTCTTCAGTTAGCTCGTAGCTTCACATTGTTGTGTTAGCATGCTAATGTTAGCGCTCTTTAGTCAGCTCGTAGCTTCACATTGTTGTGTTAGCATGCTAATGTAGGCGCTCTTTAGTCAGCTCGTAGCTTCACATTGTTGTGTTAGCATGCTAATGTTAGCGCTCTTTAGTTAGCTCGTAGCTTCACATTGTTGTGTTAGCATGCTAATGTTAGCGCTCTTTAGTTAGCTCGTAGCTTCACATTGTTGTGTTAGCATGCTAATGTTAGCGCTCTTTAGTTAGCTCGTAGCTTCACATTGTTGTGTTAGCATGCTAATGTTAGCGCTCTTTAGTCAGCTCGTAGCTTCACATTGTTGTGTTAGCATGCTAATGTTAGCGCTCTTTAGTTAGCTCGTAGCTTCACATTGTTGTGTTAGCATGCTAATGTTAGCGCTCTTTAGTTAGCTCGTAGCTTCACATTGTTGTGTTAGCATGCTAATGTTAGCGCTCTTTAGTTAGCTCGTAGCTTCACATTTCATGTAAACTGACACAGAATGAGCGTGATCTAAAAACTCTTACTAACATCCAAATAATCAGTGAGTATGTTCTTCTTCTTCTCTCTAGTTCTTGACTAAAACAGCTTTTATACACAAGGGGAGGAGCCGGCCGTCCCGTCCATGTAAACACGGCTCTGACAACAACACAGCCAGCGGGACTCGAGCTTCTCCCTCATTGTAGACAGTCAGGACTCAGAGACACATTTACACAGGACAGACTTTATGATTTATTTAAGTAAGAAAAATCACATGTTCTGCCTTTAAAGATTTGGTTTTCGTCCGGTCACAGATAAGTAGTTTAGTCCGACCAGATGGATGAACATACAGAAGTTAAAATCTGTGAACATGAACAAAGTTTAAACAAGCGACCGTCTTTTTCAGAAAAGTGACTTTTAGGTTTCAACTTTTGTTGTTCATGATTTTAAATTTGTGGTTCAAGAACTTTTCTCTCCCTGCCTGTAGTTAACAACGTCTATGCATGAATGAACAAGCGGACAGATCCACGAGTATCTCTGCCCACAGGCTGAACCCGGGACGACGGACGCCACACTTTCTTCTTCTGCACATTCAGACCGTGCTGCACTGCAGGTTGTCTTCTTCCAATGTTTTCATTTCTCCAGAGCTGAGTTTTACCTTGACTCTTCATGACCCAACACTCGCATACCAAGACACACACACACACACACACACACACACACACACACACACACACACACACACACACACACACACACACACACACACACACACACAGATGATTTGAGGTCACATGAACAATGTTTTGGCTTCTTCTATACAGGCTGCGTCTGTCTGCGCGATAAACACAAACTGGTTTCAACAGGATGAGGAACAGAAACAAGCAGCAGAGTGAATGTGCACGCGCACACACACACACTCACACACACAGACGGATAGGCATCAGGTTTTCTGCGAACTTGTCCTGCTGCCATGAGCGATAAAGCTTTGTTTTTTTAAATATGGGTTTGGAAAGATGTTGTTTTACTTCCTGGTTCTGTGAATATCAGGAGAGAGAGAGAGAGAGACTGAAACTCGCTCCTCAGGAAGATGTTTGAACAAAACAACGACACACACAACTTGTGTACTAAAAGTCAGTCCCTGTTGATCTCTGAGTTCAGGTTATTCAAACACACCTACAAAAACATCAACTCCAGGTCAGGAGACAACTTGTATTCTGCCCTTCCCTGATTTCTCTCCAGTCAGCTGTTTGGTTATAAAGCATGAACATGTGTCTGTGGAGTCATTCAGCATCAGTCAACGAGCTGAGCATGAAAAGTGTTTTTGTGTCCGAGGAGCTGCACGAGCTCCAACCTCACATGACCAACTTTAACGCTTGATGTAAAGCCGAGTGCCGGCGGGAACTCAGATTGCTAAAATGAAAAGATGATACACACTAATTCAGCCGCTGTCCTATAACTGTTTATTTTGTTGGGCCTCAGCCATGTGTGTGGGACAAAGGACTCAGGCCTGTATCACAGTCTCGAGCCTGACTAGAGTATTTGGAAGGCAACTAAACAAAGGGGTCTTAGCCCAGCAACCCCCCAACAGAAACTAACAAATAGGTGTGAAAAGTGGGGGGGTGGGGGGTGTCTGAATTCTCTGTCCTCATTGGAGGAGGCCTGAGGTAAACCCACAGGCAGCTCCAGTCTTTAAAAGCAATCGCCAGGCATTGTTTCCTTCTCTTCAAGTGTTGTCTGCTGACACCAGAGGATACCCTCTCCAACAAGATGGACTCCAGCATTCGAGACAAACCCTTTCCTGCTCTTCAAGTGTTGTCTGCTGACACCAGAGGATACCCTCTCCATATGATGGACTCCAGCATTCGAGACAAACCCTTTCCTCCTCTTGACTTACATAAGTTAAACTCCAGAGCTGAGGTTGCTCAATCTAGGTAGTTCTTCACATGCTGAATTCAAGCATCAGAGGATTCAGCTGACTACTTCCACGGCATATTTTTAGGAGTTAGGAGATAGCAATCAGATGCTATCAGGTTCGAGCAAAAAGAAGAGTTTCTTTCCTTTGATTTTTCGTAAGACGTCATTGAACGCAACTGGACAGGAGCGCTGAAGGAAGCCCACTGATCCCTGAATCCACAAGGACACATAAAGAACTCGGCTCCTGCAACCAGAAGACCCTATAGAGCAGCGCTCTGGGCGAAGATCTGAATCCCGTTACCCTCCTCCTACATCTGCCACGAAGGAAACCTGCCTGAATCTGTTGATTTAACATTCAACAGAGTGACGATCTAACCAACTTTGCAACGATCACCAGGAGTTACCCCAAGTAAGAGCTTTGGTCTGGGCAGAAATAGTTTCAGAAATAGTTATGTTTCTTTTATAACCACTGATAATTATGCATCATTGTTGATGTCACATTCTGTATATTATCTGTTGTAAGCTGCTGCATGTGTTTTATTGTAATGAACCGCTGTGTTCGTCTATGTGTTTAATGCTATGCTAGTTTACCTTCAGTCAACGGCTTTCACAATCAGAAAGACCAGTGAACCCGCCGTTGAATCAAAGTCCGGCCACTGGCTTTCTGGTGTTTAAGTAACAGTTACTGAACTCAGCTCAGAGAGCTCAAACTATTTCAAAAGGCAGCCACACGGCTTCCTTTGTTGTCCACCATTTGTCACCATGTGACGAAGCCACAGGGTGCATTGTCTCTCTCTCTCTCTCTCTCTCTCTCTCTCATCTACATACACACTCATCTACACACACACACACACACACACACACACACACACATTTACACCTCATCCACAAGCCTTGTTTGATAATGTTTGTTGCTTAGATTAGTTTATGATAGTGATTTGTTTGATTAAGTTCATTGATTTTGGATTGATGTTGCTTTGTTTAAATAAATTCTGTTATAATTTAAGAGAGCAGTTGTTTGTGGTTAATGTATATATTACATTGTGATATAAGCTGGGTGCGAAGGCTTTGTGTACGGATTTCACGCCTTCAATTTATTAAATATAGTTATTCATTATTAATAATATTAGTAATTAAATAACTAATGTGAGACTGATTTGAGTGATATTTTGGTTATATTTACCTGATTACAGGTTGGTGCCCCAAAACGAGATTAAACATAGTTTAATGATATTTTATTTATATTATTGATAATTAAATATAATTATTAAAGAATATAACCAAAGTTGACTTGATACAACCCCAACAATTTATTGAACCAGTCACTGCACAAAAATTGTTATTTGTGTCTACTTATTTATAGCGACTGCCTCTCAATCTAGAAAAACCTTAATTGTATGTACATAACTTTGCATATATGATCAAGATGCTGCTGTACAAGATTTCTGCCAACAAAGTTTTGTTCTGTTCCTAAATACAATAAAGCACCTATCCTATCAAGAAACTTCACACACAAGGATGAACATGTGCACGACCATACGTACATCCTCAGCCGCACACTTCTCCACGTTCCACACGTCTCCTTCCTCTTTGACAAACCAATCTTTTTATATGAATGTGTAAACTGACCTATTTTTGTAGGCCAACCCGGAAGTAGCATCGCCATGGCATCTAACAAGAATTCTCCTATGGGATGTTTTCATTGGATTTTGGATCATTGCAGAAAAGAAGCTCTGTGGCAAACGCACGTTTCTGAAGCGAAGGCGTTTTGTTCACAAATGAACGCCATCTTTATGATGTTTGAAGCGTTAATGCAGCTGACAGAAGTAAAAAGCTAACGGTATGCTACAAGCTAACTATGCAGCAGTCGGATGATTTTGACGTCACAACCGTTATGCTTCAGACGATCTCCGATAAACTAACCAGTGGTTTTGACAAGCGAGCGAAATCGTGAAATATGGACACAAACGTTTCATTAAACATATATTTTTGAAAAACAAAATTTTATGTTTTTTTTGTGGCACAAAATTTTGCGGAATGCAAAAAGTGCAAATATTAAAAAAATTGTGTTTTCTTGAAACATGAACCACAAAGTTCTTGAAACGCAAAAAATAAATGTCATGAAACAAATTCAAAAGCTTTTTTTTAAACAGAAATTTCCCAAGATGCATAAAATTGGGAATGCATCTTGCATAAAATTTCCTGATTGGACAAAACCAAAGTCCTTACTAACAGTCACACGTCGACATGTTGACATTTTGTGTTTTCGACTGAAGTCCGCTAAACGTAAACAGGAAATGACGTTTTACTGTTGGTAAGGACTCGTCCAGTCACTCTTTGCGTTTCATGAAATGTTTTTTCAGTTGACCTTCAGGGCCACCGTAGAAAAGCTGCGATGTGTTCAATGCTCGCGATGCGCAGTAAAGGCAGGTCAACAGCGTGCAGGTGTGGAGCCATGACGTCATCCTGACTCTAATGACATCGTTATGCTCAGCCCAGCGATCCCTCGACGTCTCAACATGGACGACACAAACGCTTTCTGACTGAAGAAGTGAAGCACGGTATGAAACGTCTTTAAAGCAGCTGTAAAAGTTTTATTAAAAGTGTTTCCTTCCTCTCTGTGACGTTTCTCATGCTGCCTGGTTTCTCCCTTTTTTGTGTTCAACATTCATGAAGTTGTTTGTGTGACTTTTCAAATTGTCAGTCAAACATGTGCACGTTGATGAACGCACACACACACACACACACACACACACACACACACACACACACACACACACACACACACACACACACACACACACATGTGCAGGTTAGTGTGTGGTATGTGGGCTGAGTGCTGTCAGTTCACAGGCTGTCCTTGATGACTTCTAAACACAGCTCAGGATTGGCTGCTGCTGTTTCCAGCCGCCCAACGTAAAGCTTTCCTTTAACCGAATCCACAGCACACACACACACACACACACACACACACACACACACACACACACACACACGTTGTTGTTGTTGTTGTTCTGCACATGCTCTCGATTGAAGTGATCCCACATGGGACCGTCTGAACCAAAGAGTGCTGAAACGCTCGCCCTTTTCTTTTGGCATCCCGTCCATGTGCACACGGCGAGCCAACAATCTATGGACGTTACCCAGACTGCCAAAAATAAACCCGAGCTGTCTGCGTTCATATCAAAGCTCCGAGATGTGATTTATGAGACGTTTGGACTTTAAAAAGCGTAAAAAAATAAACCACAGCTGAAACAAACACACAAACAAGCTGCAGGATTCAAGAGTTCTGTGACCTTTGACCTCTTCGAATGGAAAAAGGTCATGAAGGAGAGCTGATTTTAAATATCCTCCGATTACAAAATCATGACTCAGCATTAAACAAAGGGCAGTGGCGTGCTGTTTTAAGGAAACATCGTGGTGACATCACAGGACGTCATGTTGATGAGTCAGCGACTTTTTAATGGTTTTAATGTCTCAAACAGAATCCAAATGTTTGAATGTTTTGAGAATGAAACGACTGCTGCACCACCAGGGGGCAGAGTGGAGAACTGATGAAAAAAAACGTGGTATAGCACGAACATCACCCGGCGTAAGGGTTTCCCCGTGGCGCTGCCCTGCTTGCGACCCGGACTCGAGATGCTTTCTGTCTGTTTCCCCAAAGGGACAATGAAGTGTATCAACAGCATGCTGAGTCGTCTTAGCTGGCTGAAGTTGGGGACAAGATGACCGCTTCACTCTCACTTGCAGGGGCGCTTCTAGGATAACCAGGGGTGGCATTAGCCCCCTTGGAAATCTGACAGGCCGCCACAAAAATTCTTAAAATGTGATCAGCTTTCATATTTGTGTTCCAGCT
This sequence comes from Labrus bergylta, assembly GCF_963930695.1. Taxonomy (NCBI): domain Eukaryota; kingdom Metazoa; phylum Chordata; class Actinopteri; order Labriformes; family Labridae; genus Labrus; species Labrus bergylta. The sequence continues at coordinate 26,753,611 of NC_089211.1, forward strand.
TTTATTTCAGGTGAAAGTTAGAAGAATTGATCCAGAATTTCATTTGGTCAGAAAAAAAAGAGACTGAAGCTGAAGTCTCGGCCGACTTTGCACATCAAACATTTTATCAAATGCATTTTTCTGATGCAAAGGCGCCATGCCCTAGTACAAAAATAAACACTGTTATTTATTTTATTTTCTGTTATTACACTTCCAGACTGATTGAGAAATAATACCCATTTTCACTTTTCATTATAGAAGTATCAAATTGTAGAAAATTGTATAATTCTTCCAATTTTTTTTCCAACTTTGACCCCTCCCCCCAGAAGTTTCTCATTTTATTTGAACGCAGCTCAATAATTTTCTGAGTTATTCTGACCATCAGCAGCTGTTTTACTGAAGAGAGGAAACTGTAACGAGTTACTGAAGTCTGTGGCGCCCTCTGGCGGTCGGTCTGGGAATGACAGCAAGTCAACAGAGGAAGCTCGACCCCCCCGGTCCAGGTTTTCAGCCTCATCTTTGGCACATCCAGGAGCAACAACTGATCATAAAGTTACCGTAATTAATTTAAGTTAATTTTGTAATCTACCGTTAAAAGTTTCTTACTTTATTTCAAAATAAAAGCACGGTTGAATTCAAACAGGAAGTAAAGTACTCTCAGAAACGTCCAAGATAAAAGCCTAACTATTTTTATTTTTAATAGTGAAATAATGATTAATTAATGATGAATAGCAATTTACTTTGGACAGCCCATTTTTGCGTTGATTTATTTCAGGGTTAGATTTTTATTTCTGTCAGTTTCTTCAGGAAGCTCCTCGATAAACATCCACACATTTTATTTTTCTCGAGGTATGAACTTATTGATGTCATTATCTTTTGTGAACAACGCTGGACCTCCTGAGATGGAAAGTGAATTTCTCGAGATCTGAAGAAATCAGATTTATTTTCCTGGGATAAACACGTAAATATGTTGATCTTATAAAAACAACTTGAAATGATTTGTTGTATCACATGAAAACAAAGTAAAATAAAATGTCTGCTTGGGGCTTCTGTAGTATCGTCCTTCATCATCTCTTTTCTCCTCACCACATCTCAGCTGAAGAATCCTCTTTATCCATATTTTGGCCGATTGAACCTTCAGTGATGTGGAGACTTTGAGACGTGTTTTTCTTTCCTTTCAGGTACAATAACTTGTCTCTCCTGTTTTGGGTCAGGCTGTTCTGGTTCTATTTTCCGCAGTGTTTGTGGTAGTACTCATTTCCACCACAAGAGGGCAGAATGAGAACTATAACTTGACTTTACAAAATTAAAATAAATACTTTCCTCTTATGGGAGAAAAGGGCAAAACATAAAGGCTATAAAGAAATGTCACTCAGGTGACACAAATGTAACTCTGCCCCCTAGTGTTTAAAATGGGTACTGCAGTCTAAATTCTAAACATTGTAGAGAGCTCCCTGCCCCCCTCCTCTCTAGAGTGGATGCTCACTCAGGTCACCATGTGGTGGACTCTGAAGCTTCAGTGTTTATCCAGCTCTGCATGGGTCTGTAAACCTTTCTGTGTTCTAACCTCTCTCCATTTTTCAAAAGCATCTCCAATATTGATCCTAGTTTGAGCACGTTTCTGCTCGTGGAGCTTATTAGAAACATGCAGAGGCTTTTTAGGTCGGGTACAATCACTTCTATCTGAACCACTTCTCTTGACCGCTTCCATCGCTGCAACACCTGTTGACCTGATAACTGCTCTCATATCTGGCAAACCGAGGGGCGTCCAAAACGGCCGTATGGGGGCGTGTCTTAAAAGCGCCTACCTTCTCTGGTCCAAACAAATCCAGAGCATTCAGGAGCAGAATCTAAAGTTAGAAGGAGGACATACTGGCTGCTGCATTGTTGTCAGAGAAGCCAGCACTTCAACATAGCATGTTTCCTTAATGATCAGAGAGTAAGATACCTTTATCATCTCACTCTCTACACAGCTCACTGATAGGACCTTAAACTTGTTTAAGATGTAAACAGAAAAGACAAAGAATCAATAACAACAAACCACACAGAGACGTTTGTAACAGAGCCTGTATATTTTTTGTACATTTTTCTGCAAAATACAAATATTAGCACATTCGTGAGCGAGTGACTTTGCTGTACATGATCTCTGACTGCAACAACAGTTTGTTGTTTTTTTATTATTCCGAGGAACATTGTCTCCAAAGTGGCGACAAAGGCCAGCTTATGCCGCTAACAATCTCTTTTTAAGAATATTATATTCGTAGTTATTATTAGAAGCATTTCAGGAGGGGAAATTTACAGAACAGGACATTCACCGATGTCTCCAGATACAAATTAAATCATCTCATCAGGCAGTTACTCATTAAAGAATCAAACCAAAAAACACCATAAACAGGCTATTACACACTTTGGTTAGTTGACACTCCTCCTTCAACGCCACCCGCTCGCGGTCGACTCCACCCGGAGCCGGAGGACGAGCTCCTGGCTCCCCCCCCCCACAAGCGGCTCAGACCAGACGGGTGTGTTTCAGCGAGTCTGAACCCGGAGACAACGTCGTAAACGAAAGGAGTGCAGAAAGAAAAACAACACGTGGGCTCTGCCCTTGAACACACGGCTAACTACAAGGCAGCTAGTGCAGCTAGCTAACGGGGGCTGAATCAGAGAATTTATTCGCTAACGGGGGGGTTGGGCAGACTGCTGACAGTGGCTGAGGGTCTGAGCTCCAGATATACATTTTTTAAACCAAAATATTCAAATGTGAACGACCCTCAGCCACCGCTCTGTCTGCTGCCGATTTAAAAAAAAAAAAGTGGACGTGAGAAGATTCTGTTCGGCTTTTTGTGGCGTCGGAGTTGCGGAGGTACGAGGCACAGAGCGATGCAAAAACCTCAGCAGAAAAGACACTCAGATCACTTTGTCTAAATACATTCATACGTCCGTCAAACCTCTCAGGGGAATATTTAATTTTTCATGCACCAAGTCATGAGACAGCTTTAGTTTATTTTGTTTGTGTGACAAGATTTTTTACAGCAAAAACTAAATTCCTGCAGCTTGAACCGAATTAGTGTCCACAAAAAATATAAAACCACACATCCACTTCCTGGTCGGTTCCTCCTGGAGTGTTTTACACATTTTTTAAATCAAAGAAAACTCTGAAGATTCAGCCTCTGCCTGAAACTCTTTGTTTCAGCTGCTGTCTCTTTAAGGCCCCACTCTCTTCTGATTGGCCGGCTTTCTGGAAGCCCTACGTGGAGGGCAGAACGCTGCAGGGCTGCCAGGGGAGGGCTGCTCTCCAGGTCTGGGAGAAGAGAGTCTATGTAAGAGGTTTCAGAGTCTTGAAGCCGTCTGGGGAAATTCTTGGTTTCATATCGGGGAACTATGGCGTGATTTACAGAACGAGGCGTTTAGCGCCCTCTGCAGACTCATCCTGGGATTACTCCAACATACGTTTACCTCATGATCTGAAACTTTGACCACGTTTAGTTTAGACGTCCAGGATTATGACATTTGAATTTTAAAAAGGGGATCAGCAGAATATTTGAAGTCTGATTGATGGATCTGCACTGGAGAAAGGATTTTTGTACGAGTAGTACTTCAGTGAAGGATCTGAGTTTCTTTCCACGGCTGCATAGTCTGTTTTAACTGACCACTCAGTCACTGCAGAGGACGGCTGCATGTTGTGCTTCTGTGCTCTGAGATTGTCTCTTTGTTTTCACCCCCGACGCCAGCTGAACAGGAAACTCTAAAGTGACCTCAAACCTCCCTGAACGTTCAATAGAAAATATCTCTCTGTTTTTTTTATTTTATTTAAATAGAGCTGCAGACAATATCCGACAATATCAATTTGATACAATAAGGAGTTAAAAAAACCCACAAACACTATAAACTCTGTGCAGCAAAGCATCTCTGTCCTGTTGGATATGGCTTTAAAGAGTGCGAACGCCACTTTGGACGAATCCTGCGAAGCCTTCAGCACATGC
>NC_089211.1:26762569-26764502 GCF_963930695.1 Labrus bergylta
TCTGTCTCTCTCTCTCTCTATAAATATAAACATATGTTTCATTTGTAAAAGTCAACATTTAGTGGAACACATTTCTTCATGATATTAAAAGATACTCACCAACATGAGATCAAAATCCTCACACTGCAGCGCGGCGTTAAAGCAGAGCGAGTGTTCATGCATGAATAAAAGAAACAGACAAAGAGACGATATGTGACGAGTGAGGGTGTGAAAGACGACTCACGATGGCGGGCATGTTGCTGCACTTGTTGGAGGGGGGCATCAGGGTCCTCAGGTCGGGTTTGCGGCTCAGGTTCATGTGAGGTGGACTCTTCTCCTGCAGGTTCTTGGAGACTCCTCCGGGAGAGAGGAGGCCGGGGGAGGAGCAGTGAGTGCTGTAGCTGCCGTTCACTGAGGAGGAGCACAAAATGAAGGGTTATTTTGATTGGCTGAAGGGTGTCACATGGGTATTTCTATACTATTTATTTTTCCTATACTATTTTTTTTTCTATACTATTTTTTTTTCTATACTATTTTTTATTTTTTCTATACTACTTTTTATTTTTTCTATACTATTTTTTATTTTTTCTATACTATCTTATTTTTTCTATACTATTTTTATTTTTTCTATACTATTTTATTTTTTCTATACTATTTATTTTTTTCTATACTATTTTTTATTTATTTTATTTTTGCATTGTTAAGGAGAGCTTGGAACACAGAAATCTCATTGCCAGATTTGACTAATAAAGATAACTTGATCACTGCACTTGTGTGTTAGGCTGAAAGAATACAAAAAGGTTTCAGACGTACCGACGCTGGAGACCACCGAGCCGGGCAGCTCTGACCCCATCAGTCCTGCAGACACACACACACACACACACACACACACACAGAGGATCAGAAACACTGATGCAGATAATAGTAGTTTTTCTTAACGGGTCATGTTCTCGTCTGCACACCTGCATTGCCCCCGCTGGAGGGTCTCTGGGGGGACATGCTGTTCCTCTGCAGGGTCTGGTGTGTGTGGGAGACGGGCAGCAGGTTGTGGTTGGTGAGGCCGCAGCCGACGGCGGGGTGAGAGTACAGCAGGCCGCCGGGGTTTCCACCGGGGAGGGAGACCCCCATGTCATAGTTAGAGGAGGCAGACCCTGCTGGAGGAGAAACAGCTGGTTAAGGATTACGGCCGTCATGATCTGAGATCTGTTTTATGAACCGGAGGTCTCAAAGAGAACTTACGCAGAGTCTCTGTCTGTTGATCATCAGGTCAATGTCCTCGTTGATTTTTCGGTATTTGTCGTCAGACTCGGGGCTCTGACCGGCCGAGTCGTCGGCCTCGATGTCGGGACTGTCGCAGCCGTTTAAACCTTTCTTACGCAGAGTCTGTGGGGGACCAGAACCAGAATCAGGATTATTACAAACCAAGAGAACCAGAATCAGGATTATCATAAACCAAGAGAACCAGAATCAGGATTATTACAAACCAAGAGAACCAGAATCAGGATTATCATAAACCAAGAGAACCAGAATCAGGATTATCATTATTACAAACCAAGAGAACCAGAATCAGGATTATCACAAACCAAGAGAACCAGAATCACGATTATTATTTTTTATGAGGGCTCAGAGACTTTGAATAAGAAAGAGAGGGAGCAACTTTCAGGAAAGCTCTGAACAGAAAAACATGAAATGAACACAGAAAAAGAAAAATATATTTATATTTCTTTGAAACATTTGTTGGTTCCAGCTTCTCAAATCTGCTGATTTTCTCTTTTTCTTTGAATGAAATAAAAAAATCTAAACAAGACAGAAGGAGACTAAAAAACGAAGAGCATGTAGTGTCCACTTTTAACCACAAGAGGGCGCCATGTGAGTAGAAATCCCACGGTTACTGCGCCATCATCCTCATCATCATCATGCTCTCTGGTCTGGAGTCTTAACAAACATCACAGTG
>NC_089211.1:26764702-26792202 GCF_963930695.1 Labrus bergylta
AGGCAGGAAAAGGAGAGCAGCAGCAGCAGCAGCAGCAGCAGCAGCAGCAGCAGCAGCAGCAGCAGCAGCAGCAGCAGCAGCAGGGTCCCTTCACTCGGGTGATCTATGAATCTATTGACCGTTCGGTGCAGAAAACATGGCTGACTCATTTTAAAACACAACCCTGCTGGTTTCCACATCAAAGATAAGAGAGGCATGTCGTTGACTCACATCCTCCTGAGTCCAGGAAGCTCTCTTTGTTAGGCTGCTGATGTATGACCTGTTTAAAGTCTTTATTTGTGATTTTTCACACTTAAATAGAAATCCAGTATCTCCTCTGAAAATAACTCTGTGAGTCATGACTGTCTACAATGGGTGTAACACCCGAGTCCCACTGTCTGTGATGTTTTCAGAGTTTTCAGAGTCCTATCTTCACTTTGTTTACATCGCCAGGACGGCCGGCTGACTCCTCCCCTCGTGTATAAAAGTTGTTTAATTGAGGGACTAGAGAAAAGAAGAATAACATACTGTAGTCACTGCTTAACTGTGTTTCTAGATCACGCTCATTTCAGGTAAATTTACATGCAGTGTGAAGATACCAGCATAATAAAGATCGCTAGCATTAGCATGCTAACACAACAATGCAGCGCGAGTTGTTTTGGTTTCATGCTGGTGCTCAAGGGCGACATCTGCTGGATCAAAACATCACATATAAAGACTTCAGATCCATCGATTCTCACAAGACTCGATCAAAACTTCACTGTAGAGGTTCAGGAGAGAAGATGTGTGCTGGCTGAATTCAGACAGACATTAAGAAAACCATTTGAAGTCTTTTGTCTCTAAAACATCTTTATGATGTTAGCTAACCCGGGCACAGGGACAGACAACAACAACAACAGAACAGCTGGGCGGACATCAGACGGGAACTAAAAGTTAGTTAGACGCCAGCGAGGGAGCACGCTCTCTAGTGGAGGCATTTTTTTAACGTCCAATCCCGTGGCTCTGCTCTCACTGTGTGAGTGCGTGCAGTCGTACGACCAAAAAATATCTAACATGCCAGAATTTAATTGGACCGTTCTTGAGCAGCTGATCGGGCCGTGCTCGGGTGACGAGAGATCAGGCCGACATTCAGTGTACGCCCGTCTTTAGCTGCAGCGCTGGACCTGGAAAATGTTTCCTTGAAAAGACAAAGTAGGTTAGTTTCTTCTCTGAGAGGGTTGTTGACAAAGATGATATCAGAAGTCCCGCCCCTTCTTGATTTTAATTGGTCAGTGAGGGATCTGCAGAGTCCCTCTGCACCTTTAAGAAAAAGCTAAAGACCCAGCTCTTTCATGAATACCTACTAACTTAATGATGATGGTCTCCATATTATTGATGATGATGATGGTAATGACGATGGTTTTTGTTTGATAACGACGACTTATAAGATGGTTTCTATACTGATTAGAGCTCTCAAGAACTGCCCTCAATGTTGTGCTTTGCCTCTGGTCACTTCCTGTCAGCACCTGTGTGTCCAATCAGACTCAAAGCTGATCGTTTGCTCTTACTCACATTGTTCCCTTTTTTCTAGATCCTTGCTTGTGTTGTTCTTACTCTCTGATGTACGTCACTTTGGATAAAAGAGTCTGCTCAGTGAATTGTAGAATTGTAGGGAGAAGTGACATGTCGACCAGTTTCTGGTCTTGAGTATATTTCACATACTCAGGTAAAGGTTGAGGTGCTCATGGGAAAGTTTTGGCTGCTTTCATAAAAACAAGAAAGTATCGTGTGTGTGCATGTGGACCTCTGAGGTATCTCAGAGGGACGGCAGAAGACGATCAGGCTAATTCCTGTGAGAGAGGAAGGCAGAATCTCTCTGGTGTCAATAAATACTTTCAAGTGATCGTGAGAAACATTCTCGTGCACAAAATATCGCTGGAGACTTTCTCGTGCTTTTCTAGTTTTCTGTTTGTAAAACTTTATTTATTTATTCATTTATTGATTTGAGTCCATGTCCCCTTAGGGCAGTGGTTCTCAACTGGTGGGGCGGAACCCAAAAGTGGGTCGCGGAGCCATTTCCAGTGGGTCGCCAATGTGTGCCTGGAAAAAAAGAAATGTTACAAACAAATCTAAGATACACTTTTTAAAAAACATTTGTTTTGCTCCATCTCGTTCCATCTGAGGTTTAAACTGCACCAACTGTCGTTACATAAATCTGAGTGTCTGAACATTTTTGAGGATTTTCAGAAAATGTGGGTCATGATTACTTGTTGAAGAGGTTTTGGTGGGTCCTGAGGCTCGATCAGTTGAGAAGCACTGCCTTAGAGTTTTATTTCACATGATGATAGACAAAAGCAACCGGCCTGGACTACAATAAAGGCAGAATCTGAAAGTGGTCCCTTTAAGTTTAAATCCTGGACATCCTGAAGTGTCGACACCTTCTGCCACTGACCAGGAGACGCTCCACTCTGCAGGTCAGAGAGTTTCAGTCAGTGAGGACCGGGTGATGGAAAGGAAACAGTCCAAGCGTGGATGATAATTCCGCCTTAAAATAAACTGTGTGCTTGATTTCCTTCCTACAACACACGGAGACGGAGCCGAGGGGCGGATTGTTAGCGCTGAGGCTTCGGGGGGAATGTGTGAAATGTTCTGCTGTGTTCATTTTACGTGTTTTAATTTCCCCTCCGTTGGTTCGCATCCATCCTTTTACCTCCTCCTGAAAAATAAATATGCTGTTCATTGACCCCCCCCCCTCTCCGCCTCCCCCCCCACCGAGCTGTTTGGACTCCTGTCTGCACCATTTAGACCTGAGGAGGGGGAGGAAATGAAAAGAGGTGGGAAGGAGAGGAAAAGGGTGAACAGTGATTGTTTGTACTTCGGTCCGTCTTCAGGAAGCAGAAAATATGAGGCTGAAATTGAATTATGGCCGATTTGAGCTGTCAGGGAAATCATTCCTGTTCAGACCGGTTTAGCGGAAAGAAAACTTCAACCATCACCTGATCGGTCTTCTCGCCTGGGCACATATTTTACAATCGAAATGTTTCATAAACAAACAGCTGATCAAATCCAACATGGCTGACTAATTTGCATCAAAAAGTATCTCATTCTGGGGTTTATCACAGGTCTCTCTCTCCTGACAGAAACTTGGCTCTCTTTGGAGCTTCAGAGGACTCTGTATTGCTCCCTTCATATATCCAAACTGCTCTTTTGATGGGCATGGTAGTAGGAAAAAAATGATTTTGAAAGACTGGAAGACACCAACTCCACCATGCCTCAGAAACTGGTTGCATGAACCGGTCTCAGTGATACACATGGAGAAACTACGAGCTAATGATTCAAAATGTAAACATAAATGGGAAGAATCTTGGGGTCCCTTCTTGCAACACTTGTACCCTTTTTTCTTGTTTTATTTATGGATATTTCCATTGATAACACATGGATGATGTATAATGATATGTATGCTGTTTGTGTCCTTGGCACAGGGTTTAGATGAACTATTTGTAATATGTGTACCTCCTCTCTGGTTGTGAGTGTGTGTGTGTTTGTTTGTTGTGTGTTTAGGGGTGGGGGGGTTTATGTCCATGGATTGGGTTGTGGGTTTTCACTCCTGTTTGTATTGTGATGATAAAAATGTGAATAAAAAAAAATAATAATAATAATAAAAAGTATCTCATCTCCCAGTTTATCCTTCAACATCTCGTTAAGGTCACGTCAAGCATCTGTTTAAAGGAAGGCTAACAACTTAAGCGTCTAGTTAAAGATTTCCTTCAGCTGTGACTGTTTAGAGTACCCTGAGGCTTTTATTTTGAACTTTTTATCTGTTTTAAGTACCCTGAGGCTTTTATTTTGAACTTTTTATCTGTTTTAAGTAACCTGAGGCTTTTAATTTAAAGTATCTATCTGTTTTATGTATCCTGAGGCTTTTATTTTGAAGTATCCATCTGTTTTAAGTACAATGAGGCTTTTATTTTGAAGTATCCATCTGTTTTAAGTACCCTGAGGCTTTCATTTTGAAGTATCTATCTGTTTTAAGTACCATGAGGCTTTTATTTTGAAGTATCCATCTGTTTTAAGTACCATGAGGCTTTCATTTTGAAGTATCCATCTGTTTTAAGTACAATGAGGCTTTTATTTTGAAGTATCCACCTGTTTTAAGTACCCTGAGGCTTTCATTTTGAAGTATCTATCTGTTTTAAGTACCATGAGGCTTTTATTTTGAAGTATCCATCTGTTTTAAGTACCCTGAGGCTTTCATTTTGAAGTATCTATCTGTTTTAAGTACCATGAGGCTTTTATTTTGAAGTATCCATCTGTTTTAAGTACCATGAGGCTTTCATTTTGAAGTATCCATCTGTTTTAAGTACAATGAGGCTTTTATTTTGAAGTATCCACCTGTTTTAAGTACCATGAGGCTTTTATTTTGAAGTATCCACCTGTTGTAAGTACCATGAGGCTTTTATTTTGAAGTATCCATCTGTTTTAAGTACCCTGAGGCTTTCATTTTGAAGTATCTATCTGTTTTAAGTACCATGAGGCTTTTATTTTGAAGTATCCATCTGTTTTAAGTACCCTGAGGCTTTCATTTTGAAGTATCTATCTGTTTTAAGTACCATGAGGCTTTTATTTTGAAGTATCCATCTGTTTTAAGTACAATGAGGCTTTTATTTTGAAGTATCCACCTGTTTTAAGTACCCTGAGGCTTTTATTTTGAAGTATCCATCTGTTTTAAGTACCCTGAGGCTTTCATTTTGAAGTATCCATCTGTTTTAAGTACAATGAGGCTTTTATTTTGAAGTATCCATCTGTTTTAAGTACCCTGAGGCTTTTATTTTGAAGTATCCATCTGTTTTAAGTACCGTGAGGCTTTTATTTTGAAGTATCCATCTGTTTTAAGTACCCTGAGGCTGGACCATCACTGCAGAGAGGAGCCAGGAACAGTTGTGCACATCCCACAGTTTAAGGGTCGAGGTAAAATCCTGTTTGCATGTACAGCGTGTATAAGCGTGTAGCTCCACATGTTAGCCTGAGGTCATCCACGCTCGCCGTCTGTCTGTGGGGGCAGATTTTGTCGGCGCAGGTCGGATGAGGCGTCGTAGAAACATAAACACGCCGTGACAGAAGCAATAAGCTCGCTGTGAAGAGAACCAGATGTGAGCAAAGAAAGACCCAGAAATGATTATCACGGCAAACTTTCTGCTCCGTCGCCCTTTCCTTTCGTCGTCACTTCCACTTCTGATTTATTTTAGTCTCCATCTTTACCGGCAGAACAACTTCACTGTGAGCTCCATCTCAGAGGGCGTCGTTTCACTACATTTAGCTTCATAAATCATGATCTGAACTGGATTATTTAAAACCACCTGTCCAAGCGGTCTCTGTGCGTTTGTTTGGTCGACACCAGGGTTTGATTGACAGCTGTCACAAACGTCAAGCACTAATAGGTTAGGTGTGAAAATGGCCTGAATCTGAAATAAGCACAAGATACGTGTTGTGCCCTAATGGGAGGTAAAGCGCTTCATGAAGACATCCCTCATCCTAACCTACCTCCTCAACAAAAACACCATCACCACCAGCGAGCTCCAGACTCCAGGCTCGCCGACCGCATGGCCGTTAGTGCTCCATAAACCAACCGTGTAGACTGATGGACAGAAAGAGCCAGGACGGCACCGAGGTCGACAATTAGTAACCTCCCTCCAGCCGTGTTTCGGCCGGGCAGTCAGCGGCAGCGTCCCAGAGACACCCCCCCCCGCCATGCCGGCTCTCAACGACCACCACCCCCTCATGCAGACCTTCTACGTCTTACCTACATTTAGCCAAAACAGCCCAAACAGCATCACCACCCTCAACAGACCGAGGCTCCAGGAAGTGACCACGCTGGTACTACCTACTCCACCACACGGCCCCCTAACGGCCCCCCTTAAACCAAATGCAACTCCTCCTGATGTCAACGTTACTCATGAAAAAGAACGGTGAAGAGAACAGACGAGAAAGTAGACAAGACAGAGAAATGTCTGAAGACAGTTCTGAGCAGGGTTAGCAAAAAAAATATTTAGGAACCATTCTTAACTTTTATTTTTCTGCTTTTAATGGAGAGACAGGACAGTGGATAGAGTCGGAAATCAGAGAGAGAGAGAGTGGGGAATGACATGCGGGAAAGGAGCCACAGGTGAGATTCGAACCTGGGCCGCCCGCCTGGAAGAACCATACACTGCAAACATGGGACGCTCGCACTAACCACTGCGCCACCATTCTTAACTTTCGACTGCCAATAAATGCGTTCCAAACCAAACCAAACGTCTTGGTGGAAATGGGGCATTAGAAAGAGGACGAGGTAAGCAGATCCAAGGGGGAGGGGTCCTGATCGGCTTGTACTCGCCCCCCCGCCGGATCGGACGGTTGCTCTTCCCCCGCCGCACTCCCTCATTTTAATGCAAGAAGAGAGGAGAAAGAGAATCAACTGAGCTCCATGTTTTTCTCCTCATCCAAATCCTCTGACTGGATCTACACACTTCATCTGACGTCTCACTTCCTGTCCCGACACAAACTCTGTCCCTGCACTCCCAGTTCTCCCAGTAAAGAGAGTTGATCCTGCTGTGAATCCTCCTACTAAAGAGAACGTTCCCCCGTCAGAGATGTAAAGGAACAGAAGAGGAAGGTTGCTTTGAATTTGAAATAAATAAAGCAAATCAAAGTCGCACTTATTCTAAACTTCACTCCTCTGGTGTTTTTACGCTTTATTGTTTCTACTTTTACTCAGGTAGAAACTCAATCTCTTCTTCCATCACAGGTGAGCTAAGCAGGAAGTGTTTGTCTTCAAAGTCTTTGAGTACTTCCTCATATTAAGAGTTTCTTTTACTTCACGTCTACTTCAAAGTGACCAAAATGTCCCTCACAGTTTCTTTTTGATATTTTCTGATTAAGACTGTGATGTGTGTGTGTGTGTGTGTGTGTGTGTGTGTGTGTGTGTGTGTGTGTGTGTGTGTGTGTGTGTGTGTGGGTTAGCCTGGTTCTGGGAGAGAGAGATAGAGTTACTGTGAAAGCCATGAGCGAGTGTAAACTAATCCATCCTCAGCCAACTGCCGAGCATAGTCCACGATCCTCAACATGTCTCGAAGCATTCCCTGCTCGAGTCTGAGTCTGAGCACAGAAAACACACAACATGTACACAACATGTACACACAGGTACACAACATGTACACAATATACACACAACATGTACACAACATGTACACAACATGTACACACAGGTACACAACATGTACACAATATACACACAACATGTACACAATATACACACAACATGTACACAACATGTACACAACATGTACACACAGGTACACAACATGTACACAACATACACACAACATGTACACAACATGTACACACCATGTACACAACATACACACAACATGTACACAACATGTACACACAGGTACACAACATGTACACAATATACACACAACATGTACACACAGGTACACAACATGTACACAATATACACACAACATGTACACAACATGTACACAACATGTACACACAGGTACACAACATACACACAACATGTACACAACATGTACACACAGGTACACAACATGTACACAACATACACACAACATGTACACAACATGTACACAACATGTACACACAGGTACACAACATGTACACAATATACACACAACATGTACACAACATGTACACACAGGTACACAACATGTACACAATATACACACAACATGTACACAACATGTACACAACATGTACACACAGGTACACAACATGTACACAACATGCACACAACATGTACACAACATGTACACAATATACACACAACATGTACACAACATGTACACAACATGTACACAACATGTACATAACATGTACACAACATACACACAACATGTACACAACATGTACACACAGGTACACAACATGTACACAACATGTACACAATATACACACAACATGTACACATGCACACAACATGTACACACAGGTACACAACATGTACACAACATGTACACAATATACACACAACATGTACACACAGGTACACAACATACACACAACATGTACGCAACATGTACACAACATGTACACACAGGTACACAACATGTACACAACATGTACACAATACACACACATGTACACAACATGTACACAATATACACACAACATGTACACAACATGTACACAATATGTACACAATATACACAACATGTACACAACATGTACACAATATACACACAACATGTACACAACATGTACACAACATTTACACAATATACACACAACATGTACACAATATACACACAACATGTACACACAGGTACACAACATGTACACAACATGTACACAATATACACACAACATGTACACAACATGTACACAACATGTACACAACATGTACACAATATACACACATGTACACAACATGTACACAACATGTACACAACATTTACACAACATTTACACAATATACACAGAACATGTACACAACATGTACACAACATGTACACAACATGTACACAACATTTACACAATATACACAGAACATGTACACAATATACACACAACATGTACACACAGGTACACAACATGTACACAACATGTACACAACATGTACACCATATACACACAACATGTACACAACATGTACACAACATGTACACATCAAACTGTTTTGTTGTAAACTCAGAAGTTCAGTTACTCGGTCTCTATCCCTAAATGTCTCGGTCTTGGTCTTGGTCTTGGTCTCGGTCTTGGTCGAGCATATATTTTCTTAGAGATTGAGTTGATATGAGGTTTGAAAGATAACTAGGAATCTAGCCAAAGGCCCAAATATTTAAATTCATCTACTTTTTCTAATGCTGTTCCATCCAGGAAATGAATATGTCAGTTTTTTGTTAAAGGCAAAGAATCTGGTCGAGTGCAGAACAACATAAAATATGATTTTTTCTTTTTCAGAAGAAGCTTATTGACAGAGAACCATTTTTGGACTAGATTAAAATCAGATTATTGAATTAGTGAAATGTCCGAACTGGAGGAGTATATTACAGTGTCATCGGCATATAAATGAATTTGACAGTCAGAACAAACTTGTGAGAGGTCATTGATGAAGATGGAGAATAATAGAGGACCTAAAGATGAACCTTGTGGCACACCTTTATCAATAATCTGGAAGTCTGACTGGCTGCCCTGAAAAAAACACATTGACTTCAATAATGAAGAAAAGAAATGATCAACCAAATGCTTTAGCAAGGTCAATGAATATAGCACCTGTAGGCATATTGCTATCTCGGCTTGACTCGGTCTCTATCCCTAAATGTCT
This sequence comes from Labrus bergylta, assembly GCF_963930695.1. Lineage (NCBI taxonomy): Eukaryota > Metazoa > Chordata > Actinopteri > Labriformes > Labridae > Labrus > Labrus bergylta. Next base: position 26,773,986 of record NC_089211.1, read on the forward strand.
CGGTCTTTGTCTTGACTCGGTCTCACCCTACCCTGGTCTAGGTCTTGGTCTTGACTTGGTCTCGGTCTTGACTTGGTCTCTATCCCTAAATGTCTCGGTCTTGGTCTTGATTCAGTCTTGATCCCTAAATGTCTCAGTCTTGGTCTTGACTCAGTCTTGATCCCTAAATGTCTCAGTCTTGGTCTTGACTCAGTCTTGATCCCTAAATGTCTTGGTCTTGACTCACTCTCGATCCCTAAATGTCTCGGTCTTGGTCTTGACATGTCACTCCGCTGTTCTATCTCCTTACACTGGCTCCCAGTTACTGCTCGCATCAAATTTAAAGCTCTGCCTCTCGCTTACAAAACAGCGACTAAAACGTCTCATCCTTACTTTAACTCTCTCATCCAGGTCTACACTCCCTCCCCCCCACTACGCTCTGACAATGAAAGGCGTCTGATCCAACCTTCACAACAAGGTCCTAAGTCTCTGACTGGACTCTTCTCCTCTGTCGCCCCCCGGTGGTGGAATGAACTTCCAAACTCCATGTGATCTGCAGAGTCCCTCTGCACCTTTAAGAAAAAGCTAAAGACCCAGCTCTTTCATGAATACCTACTAACTTAATGATGATGGTCTCCATATTATTGATGATGATGATGGTAATGACGATGGTTTTTGTTTGATAACGACGACTTATAAGATGGTTTCTATACTGATTAGAGCTCTCAAGAACTGCCCTCAATGTTGTGCTTTGCCTCTGGTCACTTCCTGTCAGCACCTGTGTGTCCAATCAGACTCAAAGCTGATCGTTTGCTCTTACTGACATTGTTCCCTTTTTTCTAGATCCTTGCTTGTGTTGTTCTTACTCTCTGATGTACGACGCTTTGGAGAAAAGAGTCTGCTAAGTGAATTGTAGAATTGTAGACTCGGTCTCACCCTGCCCTGGTCCCGATTTTGACTTAGTCTCTAGCAACGGAGCACGAGTAACCACGTCCACCTTGCTCGCCGCCATAACCAGCAGTCTACTTAAAGTCTTATTTCTGTATTTCTGATTAAGATTTTATTTCATATTTTCTCTGTGATGGTTAACGGTTTGTTTGAGTGATTTTTAAACGTTTCTATTTGAACGTGTCTTCGTGGTGATGCTTCTGACACCGCCGTGTCTGAACCTCTTTGATTCGTTGCTGAAATGTGAGAAATAAAAAAACTTGACTCGACGACAGTTCAGCCTCAAATGTTGAAAAAGACTAAAAAGGAAATTAAATGTTGAGGATGATAATAAGAAACTTCACAACGAGCTGCTTCTCATGCCGATCATTTTACGACGTGGCTCGACTCGAGGTGGCCGTGCAGGTCGAGGTCAGGGGGGGGTCAAAGGTCAGGACCCCACCTGGAGGCTGGTGTCACCATCACAGCTGACAGACGTCGTTAACACGCTGACATCTCTCTCTCTCTCTCTCTGTGCGGACTGTGGGCGAGTTAGGTCTCATCAGATGAAGAGACTTTCTGTAATAATCAGTTTCTGGAGAACATCAACCGCTCAGATCTGAACCCCCCCTCCCCCTCCCTGTTCCCCCCGTCTGAGAGGAGGGGGTGTCGGAGGGTAAGTGTTGTCACATAGAGGGCATATCTGTTCTAATGACTGACAGGTGGACGCAGAGCTGAACTCTGACGAGATGCTTCAGAGACGCCTGGCGACCAAACTCTGAAACACTTTAAATGTTTGAAGACTGAAAACACATCTGAGGGGTTTTCTGTTCGTCTGAATGTGACTGAAGGGGGGGGGGGGGGGGGGGGCGATTGTATATTTCACCTTTGAAAGCTAACTCGACAATTAACAGGATTTTTTGAGGTTGATATTTATTGTTTAAAAGTTTCTTCAGTTTTAAATTTCATTACTTGATTATTTCAGGTTTCATTTCTTCTGAAGTCCAATCAGGGCCCCCTCCTCCACTGGGGCCCTGTGTAGTCACCCCCACCATTACGCACTACAAAAGAGTGTGTGTGTGTGTGTGTGCGTCTGTGTGTGGTGTCATGCTAACCACAGGGGGGCGACTCTGAGGTTGTAACTGGGGAGGAACTGGTGTGGTTTATTTCTGGAGCATATGGACCGACAGCTGAGCATGTGCCGGAGCAAGGGCAAAGTCCCTGCAGGACAGACCGGGTCCAGGTTCTGATGATTACCCCTCAGAGCTGCTGCTGACCTTCAGTGTGTGTGTGTGTGTGTGTGTGTGTGTGTGAGCGCTCTCTCACTGCATCACTTTCAGTCGTCCCACTCAGAAACTTTATGACACAGGAGAAAAGCCACAGAGCGCTGCAGCCTGTCATTGTGCGATCGCCTCGTGTTATTACCAAAGCAAACTGGGGTTAGCCGACCACACTCCTCTTCATCATGAGGGCGGCAGACGAGGGGTTAAACGGAGGAAAAACACATGCCGCAGACCTTCATCTAAAGCCGTGGTTAAAGGTCTGCGGGGGCCCAAATAACAGGGAGCACAGGAGGATCCGCCTATGGAGGGGTTTTTGTGGTCCAGGTTCTGCGTCTCTGCTGCGAGCAGAGAGTGACGAGCTCACACATCATCAGAAAATATGTGAACTCAGAGTTTTTAATGTAGAAAGTTTGGATTAGAGTCTTTCTTGGTTTGAAACGTTGAGTTTAAAGAGTTCAAACTGGCAGAAACATTTGAGTTATCATGTAGTGAGGCTGAAGTTCACCAAACACATCATAAAGGGTTAGAGATGTGAGAGTGCTGCCCTCTGGTGGACAGCTGAGGTACAGCAAGTAAAACTGCAGATAAGACATTTTAAAAAGTCAACAAAATGTCAACAAAGAGAGAAAACTGTCCAAAGATTCTAAGAGAGCAAAAACCCGAAAGACATCACAAAAAAGAAAAGAGCTAAACGACCAACAAGACCTGCAAAAGAAAAGACAAAAAGACAAAAAGACAGAAGAGCAAAAAAAACACAAAAGAAAGATCACCAAAAAGAGATGCAAACTAACCTCGATGAGAAAGTCAAGTTAATGAGAGAGGAGAAACGACATCACAGACACGACTAAGACGAAATAAACGACCTTAAAGAGTCACATGAGCACGCCAAGTCAACAACGATGTCCCTGACATGTGAACATTTTCACCCCATTTCTCTGCAATGACCATTTCATTTTTAAAGTTGTCCCACCAACCAGAAGTCTGACCGAGTCTGGTCCAAATCTGCTGAGGGGGCGTGGATTATGTGTTGGGAGTATTGACTGAAGCAGCAGTGACCTCCGTCGTCCAATCAGGCGTCTCTGCTCGTCAGCGTAGTGGGAGAGTAACTGTGTGTGTGTGTGTGTGTGTGTGTATGTGTGAGCGTGTAAAAAGTCCAGTTAGCATTGTTAGCACCAGCACTAGTTTAGTGATCTCATGTAAACTAAAGAGACAGCATCGCACGATGACATCACATCCTGGCTGCCAAACTGATTTTATTTTGCACAGAATAAATATCACATTTCATATTTTAAACCACAGACTCCTCCAGGAGAAACAACAGACAACAAAAAACAACAAATATCAGAAACTTCATGAAGTCTGAAATGTTCTCCGGCTCAATCATGAAGAAATCAAACGCACTGATTAGAAACATCTTCAGGACACACCGCTCAGCTCGACGGGCCAATGAGTGAGTCCGCTCCACGTCGGACCCTCCAGAGCTCACGGCGCCCGCCTCCATACAGCTCATGATGTTCAGTCCACAGGAACAGAAAGCGTCGTCATCATGAGTCCTCTGTCATGATGGAGAGGAACTCTTCCTGGTTTACTGAAAAACACAAAAACACTTTGATCATTAAAACTCGTTTAGAATATTCCAGAAAAGCTGCTGAATGTTTGTGGAGGTTAACGTTCAGGCGACTCATCGACTCATTCTTTAGTTTCCTTTAAAGTCTGCTTCCTGTTTCAGCAGCTGGTGTGTGTGTCTTAACTTCGGGTGTAAAGTCCTCATTAAGGGCGATGTGTAAACTGGTTTTGCCCCGAGCGGTCGTCCATGGAGCTACGCGCTGACATCATCACAAAAAAACAAAAACAGCCTTGAAACGACTCTCTGGAAATCTACCAGATATTTACATATGGAGCGTTTTGTGTTTTATTACCGCTGTGACACGGGAAGTAACGATTCTTTTGACCAACCCGCAGACTGCAGTGTGTATAGCTCCGCCCTCTATGCTTGCTTGTGTTTCCACACGGACTGTCATTTTTCCAACAAATTTGGAACATGACCCGGTAGCATTTGACCACAGAGACAAAACATTTTCAGAATTTATCCAAAAAGACAGATTTGTATTTTAATAGTATTCACCAGAAACAAAAGTCTATTAACCTGATCGGGGTCGAGTGCAGAACGCCCGTTCAGAGTGCACAGACGATTCTGGTACACGCCTATCTTTGCGAGCCAGCTTGGAGAGTTGCAGGTTTGTAGTGACCCTGTGTCTCTCCACCAATCAGAGGGCTGCTTTCTGCAGAGAGTCTCCCTCATGTAGATACATCAGTATCTTCTTTTAAAAACACATTTTTATCGTAAGGCCTTCTTATAATCCTCGTTTCATCCATGATGTTTTTATTTGTTTTACTGTTAACTTTAGCCGATCTTTGTCTCGGTTGTTTCTCTTCTCTCTGTTCATTGGATGATTGCTGCACTGTTGTTTTATTTTTCATGCTTTTTTTAATAGGATTTTATTGTTGTGTATTTGACTGTTGGGATTTTAATTTTTCTGTAAAGCACTTTGTGGCTTGCTTTATCAATAAACTTTATTATTATTATTATTATGTCAGTCTGCATCTCCTGAATAGCGCCCCCTGTTGCTTTTACAACAGTACTGTCTTCTTGCTGAGGTCAACAGTGCACACAATTGTCAAGTTATGCTGAGAGCGCCCTCTGCTGGATCAAACTGTTAACTACTTCAGACTTCCTGATCAGACTGAAGGAGTGAAGAAGGCAGAACACTGAGCTGTTCTGTTGTTGTGATAAAACACTTCACAAAGGGACAAACAGTAAAATCACATGATGTAAAAACTGATGGATTCATCGGGCGCAGACTTTTGCTTCAGTTCTGTTTCACCCAACAACAAAAACAGTTTCTCTTTTTTAAATTGTTCTTATAAAGATTTATTATATGGCTTTTTGTGTCTTTATTGTAGAGATAGGAAAGTGGATAGAGTCGGAAACCGGGGAGACAGAGAGTTGGGAACGACATGCGGGAAATGAGCCACAGGTGGGATTTGAACCTGGGCCGCCCGCTTGAAGAACTACAGCCTCCATACATGCGGCGCGCACTAACCACTGCGCCACCAGCGCCCCTAAAACAGTTTCTCTTTGACAGCTTTGGGATCAGTAACTGGATGTCTTACTTTCTCCGTCTCCGTCGGCGTCGAACTCGTCGATCATGCTGCGCAGCTCCTCGTCGCTGATGTTCTCCCCGAGTTCTCGAGCGACTCGTCTCAGGTTCCTCAGACCGATCTTTCCCGATTCGTCGTCGTCAAACAGCTTGAAGGCCTTCATGATCTCCTCCTTGGGGTCCCGCTCCAGGATGCGGTCGGTCACTGCATACGTAACATGATGCGTCTCATAAATATCAACCAGCCGGGTTCAACCATCACATCTTAGACCAGTTCAAGACAAACTCACTCACTACCAAATATTGAATAAGTGTCAGGAATTTAACCCTTTAAATGCCAAAATCATGTAATCAAACTGGCATTTAAAGGGTTAAGTTCCTGATAATTATTTGATATTTTTGAGCAGGGCTGAAGTTGTTTAAGAGATTTATGCAAAAATAAGTAGAAAAAAATATGAATCTGTTCTATTTATATAGCAGTTTTTTTAAATTGTAAAATGTAAATTGTAAAAACCACAATTTCCCAGTTTGGGATCAACAAAGTAATTCTATTCTATTCTATAAATTGGACATTTGCGCCCTCTAATGTCCAAACAGGGAACTACATTTTAAATCTGATGCTACACAAAAACTAACAATGCATCAAAGTCAATATTTTGGATAATCTTTTTTTCATAAATAACAACAGTGACATCAAGTAATCAAACTGGCATTTAAAGGGTTAAATTCCTAAAAATGATTGAATGTTTGGTAGTTTTGAGCAGGGCTGAAGTTGTTTAAGAAATTTATGCAGAAAAAAGTAGAAAAAAATATCAATCTGTTCTATTTATATATCAGTTTTTTGGAAGTGGACATTTTTGTCCTAAGTGACTTCAGAGGGTCGTAAATCAAACTGATGTCTGAGGGTTAAACCAGTTCAAGACAAGCTCACCGACTTCATTGAAATCCTCAAAAGTGATCTTTCCGTTTCCCTCTCGGTCGTAGTCTTTGAGGATCTTCAAAACGTCGACTTTCTTCACTTCAAAACCGAGAGCTCGCATCGCCACCTGTTGGCATGTTTGATATAAAGATTTGATAAATACTTTATACTTTACATCCACAGCCGGGCTGTGAGGAAATTATTAATGCACCTGAAGTATGTTTTTCAGGGTGTGACCTGATGAAACCGAGATGAGGTTTTAAATAACCCGGCCTCTATTTGTTATTCTCTCCGTCATTTCTGTACATTAAGGGTTAGCTTAATAGCTCGCTACTTTTGTTTATTAGAAACAGGAAACACATGCAGCTCAGCCTGGATATATCAGGAGTTTACTGCAGGTGAGAAATCACTAATAGTTTAATTATATTGTGGACACCAGGAAGAGAAGCTGCAGTCATGTGCCAGGGCTAATAGGGATCCTAATATTAATAAACAATAGTTAAAGTAATCAAACTTTCTCCTGTCTTTCACAAACAGAATTTACAACACAGAGAGAAAACAGTTAGCTCTGCAAAGCTGGAATCTTTATGTTGCTACTTTCCCTGCTGTGCAGAAGTTGTTCTCCGTCTGTCTGAGGCTATATGATGCAGCAGAGTTTGGGCTTTTGTTGAAGGGTGAAGGCACACTGTGGATTTATAACAAGACAAAACTGTCGTTCTTCACTCACCTTCAGCTCGTGGTAATCTATTTCATGATCTTTGTCGGTGTCGAACAGATCGAAAGCTTCTTTGATTTCATGTTTCTGATCCTCGGTGAGCTCTCTCCTCTTCTTACGCTTGTTCTTATCTGCTGCCAGTTCAGGTCTGGAGAGAGAAAACACAGAAGTGACATTAAATACTGTAAACTTTGTGGATCATTTTAGTATTCTCTATCACTCATATGATTAATGCGATACACTTTATTGCCCCTTGGGGAAGTTTGTCTTGGACTCAAAGTGCTGCAAACATTCAGCTGTTTCTGAAGTATAATCAAGAAATATCTGAACATTTGAGATATCACAAGAGCCTGTACCAGGAGCTGTGTAGCTCTGACAGGTAAGGTCTGATCTTCCTGATGTTGTTCAGGGCAAATCGACATGACCGGGCAATCGAGGCTACTTGAACCTTAAATATTAGCTGGTCATCAATCATGACACCCAGGTTCCTGCAGACTTTGTGAGCATGAGTTTGGTTGTTCCAAGCTGGATATTGATCTGTGGTTGCATAGAGGGACTGGCTGGGATGACAAGGAGCTCAGTCTTTGAAAGATTGAGTTGAAGGTGGTGTTCATTCATCCCATTTAGAGATATCAGCAAGGCATAAAATCAACTTTATTGATCCCCTGTTGGGGTAAATTTGGTTGTTACAAGGATTAAAAAAGAGGAGTAGAATCCAAAAATCAGCAAATGTAAAAACAAACATATTACATTTGGGTTTTTATGATGGTTCTTGTGATGGTTCTTGTGATGGTTCTTATGATGGTTCTTGTTTTGGTTCTTATGATGGTTCTTGTGATGGTTCTTATGATGGTTCTTATGATGGTTCTTATAATGGTTCTTATGATGGTTCTTGTGATGGTCGGGTTCTATATGTCTGTTGTATATCCTGCACTTTGGGTTCTTTTCTGTTGAATTGTATTTAATTATTTTTAGTATTTTGCATTTCTTATGTTCTTGTTGTTGTTTAAGTTCTTCTGTGTTTGGTTTAGTTTGTTCTTGTTTTTGCTGTTTGTCAAAGCACTTTGTAAACCTGTGTTTTTAAAAGGTGCTATAGAAATAAAGTTATTATTATTAAAATAATATAAAGTTATTATTATTTACAGTAATTTAATATAAGAAAAATAAATACCGTTATAATGTGCACTTTCACTTGTGGAAAGACAGATTGATTGAAAGTATTCAGTAGGATTCTGCAACCCTAACCCGAGGATGATGAAGGGATGACCTTTCCTACTCTGTCTCTGATTGGTTAGTACAAACTAACTCAACATGCAAGAGTAGTCTCACATGTCACTGTTTATAACACAGGCCGTTTATTCTGCCCTACAAAGACAAAAGGCAGTAACTTGAGTTTTTGTCATTTTTGGAACATTACAGATGTGCTTTATCATGAGGACAGATATCGTGAGTCAATTGTGTTGTTCTTTTTTTTGAGAAAATAGTACGTTGTATTTGCCTTAACTTCCAAAAGCCCTCGAGAAACCAAGGCAGAGTAACTTTACTCATCAGGGTCTTTGTAGAGTAACTTTACTCATCAGGGTCTTTGTAGAGTAACTTCAGTCATCAGGGTCTTTGTAGAGTAACTTTACTCATCAGGGTCTTTGTAGAGTAACTTCACTCATCAGGGTCTTTGTAGAGTAACTTCAGTCATCAGGGTCTTTGTAGAGTAACTTTACTCATCAGGGTCTTTGTAGAGTAACTTTACTCATCAGGGTCTTTGTAGAGTAACTTTACTCATCAGGGTCTTTGTAGAGTAACTTCAGTCATCAGGGTCTTTGTAGAGTAACTTTACTCATCAGGGTCTTTGTAGAGTAACTTTACTCATCAGGGTCTTTGCAGAGTAACTTCAGTCATCAGGGTCTTTGTAGAGTAACTTTACTCATCAGGGTCTTTGTACTGCAGCGTTCTGTAAAGCTCAGACTCAGTTAAGGTCTTCTGTCTTTGTTTTAGTGCAGATCAAAGTGAAGTTACTGTTTCAGTGCAGATCAAAGTGAAGTTACTGTTTTAGTGCAGATCAAAGTGAAGTTACTGTTTTAGTGCAGTTGAAGGTGAAGTTACTGTTTTAGTGCAGTTGAAGGTGAAGTTACTGTTTTAGTGCAGATCAAAGTGAAGTTACTGTTTTAGTGCAGTTGAAGGTGAAGTTACTGTTTTAGTGCAGATCAAAGTGAAGTTACTGTTTTAGTGCAGATTAAAGTGAAGTTACTGTTTTAGTGCAGATCAAAGTGAAGTTACTGTTTTAGTGCAGATTAAAGTGAAGTTACTGTTTTAGTGCAGATCAAAGTGAAGTTACTGTTTTAGTGCAGATCAAAGTGAAGTTACTGTTTTAGTGCAGATCAAAGTGAAGTTACTGTTTTAGTGCAGTTGAAGGTGAAGTTACTGTTTTAGTGCAGATCAAAGTGAAGTTACTGTTTTAGTGCAGATTAAAGTGAAGTTACTGTTTTAGTGCAGATCAAAGTGAAGTTACTGTTTTAGTGCAGATTAAAGTGAAGTTACTGTTTTAGTGCAGATCAAAGTGAAGTTACTGTTTTAGTGCAGATCAAAGTGAAGTTACTGTTTTAGTGCAGATCAAAGTGAAGTTACTGTTTCAGTGCAGATCAAAGTGAAGTTACTGTTTTAGTGCAGTTGAAGGTGAAGTTACTGTTTTAGTGCAGATCAAAGTGAAGTTACTGTTTTAGTGCAGATCAAAGTGAAGTTACTGTTTCAGTGCAGATCAAAGTGAAGTTACTGTTTTAGTGCAGTTGAAGGTGAAGTTACTGTTTTAGTGCAGTTGAAGGTGAAGTTACTGTTTTAGTGCAGATCAAAGTGAAGTTACTGTTTTAGTGCAGATTAAAGTGAAGTTACTGTTTTAGTGCAGATCAAAGTGAAGTTACTGTTTTAGTGCAGATTAAAGTGAAGTTACTGTTTTAGTGCAGATCAAAGTGAAGTTACTGTTTTAGTGCAGATCAAAGTGAAGTTACTGTTTTAGTGCAGATCAAAGTGAAGTTACTGTTTTAGTGCAGATCAAAGTGAAGTTACTGTTTTAGTGCAGTTGAAGGTGAAGTTACTGTTTTAGTGAAGTTACTGTTTTAGTGCAGATCAAAGTGAAGTTACTGTTTTAGTGCAGTTGAAGGTGAAGTTACTGTTTTAGTGCAGATCAAAGTGAAGTTACTGTTTTAGTGCAGTTGAAGGTGAAGTTACTGTTTTAGTGCAGTTGAAGGTGAAGTTACTGTTTTAGTGCAGATCAAAGTGAAGTTACTGTTTTAGTGCAGATTAAAGTGAAGTTACTGTTTCAGTGCAGATCAAAGTGAAGTTACTGTTTTAGTGCAGATTAAAGTGAAGTTACTGTTTTAGTGCAGATCAAAGTGAAGTTACTGTTTTAGTGCAGATCAAAGTGAAGTTACTGTTTTAGTGCAGTTGAAGGTGAAGTTACTGTTTTAGTGCAGTTGAAGGTGAAGTTACTGTTTTAGTGCAGTTGAAGGTGAAGTTACTGTTTTAGTGCAGTTGAAGGTGAAGTTACTGTTTTAGTGCAGATCAAAGTGAAGTTACTGTTTTAGTGCAGATCAAAGTGAAGTTACTGTTTTAGTGCAGTTGAAGGTGAAGTTACTGTTTTAGTGCAGTTGAAGGTGAAGTTACTGTTTTAGTGCAGATCAAAGTGAAGTTACTGTTTTAGTGCAGATCAAAGTGAAGTTACTGTTTTAGTGCAGTTGAAGGTGAAGTTACTGTTTTAGTGCAGTTGAAGGTGAAGTTACTGTTTTAGTGCAGTTGAAGGTGAAGTTACTGTTTTAGTGCAGTTGAAGGTGAAGTTACTGTTTTAGTGCAGTTGAAGGTGAAGTTACTGTTTTAGTGCAGATTAAAGTGAAGTTACTGTTTTAGTGCAGATCAAAGTGAAGTTACTGTTTTAGTGCAGATTAAAGTGAAGTTACTGTTTTAGTGCAGATCAAAGTGAAGTTACTGTTTTAGTGCAGATCAAAGTGAAGTTACTGTTTTAGTGCAGATCAAAGTGAAGTTACTGTTTTAGTGCAGATCAAAGTGAAGTTACTGTTTTAGTGCAGTTGAAGGTGAAGTTACTGTTTTAGTGCAGTTGAAGGTGAAGTTACTGTTTTAGTGCAGTTGAAGGTGAAGTTACTGTTTTAGTGCAGTTGAAGGTGAAGTTACTGTTTTAGTGCAGTTGAAGGTGAAGTTACTGTTTTAGTGCAGATCAAAGTGAAGTTACTGTTTTAGTGCAGATCAAAGTGAAGTTACTGTTTTAGTGCAGTTGAAGGTGAAGTTACTGTTTTAGTGCAGTTGAAGGTGAAGTTACTGTTTTAGTGCAGATCAAAGTGAAGTTACTGTTTTAGTGCAGATCAAAGTGAAGTTACTGTTTTAGTGCAGTTGAAGGTGAAGTTACTGTTTTAGTGCAGTTGAAGGTGAAGTTACTGTTTTAGTGCAGATGAAGGTGAAGTTACTGTTTTAGTGCAGTTGAAGGTGAAGTTACTGTTTTAGTGCAGATTAAAGTGAAGTTACTGTTTTAGTGCAGATCAAAGTGAAGTTACTGTTTTAGTGCAGATTAAAGTGAAGTTACTGTTTTAGTGCAGATCAAAGTGAAGTTACTGTTTTAGTGCAGATCAAAGTGAAGTTACTGTTTTAGTGCAGATCAAAGTGAAGTTACTGTTTTAGTGCAGATCAAAGTGAAGTTACTGTTTTAGTGCAGATCAAAGTGAAGTTACTGTTTTAGTGCAGTTGAAGGTGAAGTTACTGTTTTAGTGCAGTTGAAGGTGAAGTTACTGTTTTAGTGCAGATCAAAGTGAAGTTACTGTTTTAGTGCAGATTAAAGTGAAGTTACTGTTTCAGTGCAGATCAAAGTGAAGTTACTGTTTTAGTGCAGATTAAAGTGAAGTTACTGTTTTAGTGCAGATCAAAGTGAAGTTACTGTTTTAGTGCAGATCAAAGTGAAGTTACTGTTTTAGTGCAGTTGAAGGTGAAGTTACTGTTTTAGTGCAGTTGAAGGTGAAGTTACTGTTTTAGTGCAGTTGAAGGTGAAGTTACTGTTTTAGTGCAGATCAAAGTGAAGTTACTGTTTTAGTGCAGATCAAAGTGAAGTTACTGTTTTAGTGCAGTTGAAGGTGAAGTTACTGTTTTAGTGCAGTTGAAGGTGAAGTTACTGTTTTAGTGCAGATCAAAGTGAAGTTACTGTTTTAGTGCAGATCAAAGTGAAGTTACTGTTTTAGTGCAGTTGAAGGTGAAGTTACTGTTTTAGTGCAGTTGAAGGTGAAGTTACTGTTTTAGTGCAGTTGAAGGTGAAGTTACTGTTTTAGTGCAGTTGAAGGTGAAGTTACTGTTTTAGTGCAGTTGAAGGTGAAGTTACTGTTTTAGTGCAGATTAAAGTGAAGTTACTGTTTTAGTGCAGATCAAAGTGAAGTTACTGTTTTAGTGCAGATTAAAGTGAAGTTACTGTTTTAGTGCAGATCAAAGTGAAGTTACTGTTTTAGTGCAGATCAAAGTGAAGTTACTGTTTTAGTGCAGATCAAAGTGAAGTTACTGTTTTAGTGCAGATCAAAGTGAAGTTACTGTTTTAGTGCAGTTGAAGGTGAAGTTACTGTTTTAGTGCAGTTGAAGGTGAAGTTACTGTTTTAGTGCAGTTGAAGGTGAAGTTACTGTTTTAGTGCAGTTGAAGGTGAAGTTACTGTTTTAGTGCAGTTGAAGGTGAAGTTACTGTTTTAGTGCAGATCAAAGTGAAGTTACTGTTTTAGTGCAGTTGAAGGTGAAGTTACTGTTTTAGTGCAGTTGAAGGTGAAGTTACTGTTTTAGTGCAGATCAAAGTGAAGTTACTGTTTTAGTGCAGATCAAAGTGAAGTTACTGTTTTAGTGCAGTTGAAGGTGAAGTTACTGTTTTAGTGCAGTTGAAGGTGAAGTTACTGTTTTAGTGCAGATGAAGGTGAAGTTACTGTTTTAGTGCAGTTGAAGGTGAAGTTACTGTTTTAGTGCAGATTAAAGTGAAGTTACTGTTTTAGTGCAGATCAAAGTGAAGTTACTGTTTTAGTGCAGATTAAAGTGAAGTTACTGTTTTAGTGCAGTTGAAGGTGAAGTTACTGTTTTAGTGCAGATCAAAGTGAAGTTACTGTTTTAGTGCAGATCAAAGTGAAGTTACTGTTTTAGTGCAGATCAAAGTGAAGTTACTGTTTTAGTGCAGATCAAAGTGAAGTTACTGTTTTAGTGCAGTTGAAGGTGAAGTTACTGTTTTAGTGCAGTTGAAGGTGAAGTTACTGTTTTAGTGCAGTTGAAGGTGAAGTTACTGTTTTAGTGCAGTTGAAGGTGAAGTTACTGTTTTAGTGCAGTTGAAGGTGAAGTTACTGTTTTAGTGCAGATGAAGGTGAAGTTACTGTTTTAGTGCAGTTGAAGGTGAAGTTACTGTTTTAGTGCAGTTGAAGGTGAAGTTACTGTTTTAGTGCAGATCAAAGTGAAGTTACTGTTTTAGTGCAGATTAAAGTGAAGTTACTGTTTTAGTGCAGTTGAAGGTGAAGTTACTGTTTTAGTGCAGATCAAAGTGAAGTAACTGTTTTAGTGCAGATCAAAGTGAAGTTACTGTTTTAGTGAAGTTGAAGGTGAAGTTACTGTTTTAGTGCAGATTAAAGTGAAGTTACTGTTTTAGTGCAGATCAAAGTGAAGTTACTGTTTTAGTGCAGTTGAAGGTGAAGTTACTGTTTTAGTGCAGATTAAAGTGAAGTTACTGTTTTAGTGCAGATCAAAGTGAAGTTACTGTTTTAGTGCAGTTGAAGGTGAAGTTACTGTTTTAGTGCAGATTAAAGTGAAGTTACTGTTTTAGTGCAGATCAAAGTGAAGTTACTGTTTTAGTGCAGTTGAAGGTGAAGTTACTGTTTTAGTGCAGATCAAAGTGAAGTTACTGTTTTAGTGCAGATCAAAGTGAAGTTACTGTTTTAGTGCAGATCAAAGTGAAGTTACTGTTTTAGTGCAGATCAAAGTGAAGTTACTGTTTTAGTGCAGTTGAAGGTGAAGTTACTGTTTTAGTGCAGTTTAAAGTGAAGTTACTGTTTTAGTGCAGATCAAAGTGAAGTTACTGTTTTAGTGCAGATCAAAGTGAAGTTACTGTTTTAGTGCAGATCAAAGTGAAGTTACTGTTTTAGTGCAGATCAAAGAGAAGTTACTGTTTTAGTGCAGATCAAAGTGAAGTTACTGTTTTAATGCAGTTGAAGGTGAAGTTACTGTTTTAGTGCAGATCAAAGTGAAGTTACTGTTTTAGTGCAGATCAAAGTGAAGTTACTGTTTTAGTGCAGTTGAAGGTGAAGTTACTGTTTTAGTGCAGATCAAAGTGAAGTTACTGTTTTAGTGCAGTTGAAGGTGAAGTTACTGTTTTAGTGCAGATTAAAGTGAAGTTACTGTTTTAGTGCAGATCAAAGTGAAGTTACTGTTTTAGTGCAGATTAAAGTGAAGTTACTGTTTTAGTGCAGTTGAAGGTGAAGTTACTGTTTTAGTGCAGATCAAAGTGAAGTTACTGTTTTAGTGCAGATTAAAGTGAAGTTACTGTTTTAGTGCAGTTGAAGGTGAAGTTACTGTTTTAGTGCAGATCAAAGTGAAGTTACTGTTTTAGTGCAGATCAAAGTGAAGTTACTGTTTTAGTGCAGATCAAAGTGAAGTTACTGTTTTAGTGCAGTTGAAGGTGAAGTTACTGTTTTAGTGCAGATGAAGGTGAAGTTACTGTTTTAGTGCAGATCAAAGTGAAGTTACTGTTTTAGTGCAGATTAAAGTGAAGTTACTGTTTTAGTGCAGATCAAAGTGAAGTTACTGTTTTAGTGCAGATCAAAGTGAAGTTACTGTTTTAGTGCAGTTGAAGGTGAAGTTACTGTTTTAGTGCAGTTGAAGGTGAAGTTACTGTTTTAGTGCAGTTGAAGGTGAAGTTACTGTTTTAGTGCAGTTGAAGGTGAAGTTACTGTTTTAGTGCAGTTGAAGGTGAAGTTACTGTTTTAGTGCAGATGAAGGTGAAGTTACTGTTTTAGTGCAGTTGAAGGTGAAGTTACTGTTTTAGTGCAGTTGAAGGTGAAGTTACTGTTTTAGTGCAGTTGAAGGTGTTACTCTTTGTTTTGCCTTGATCACTAGATTTCATGTTATTATCATGAAGTGATTTAATATAACGATCAGCTAACAAATGGAAGTTAATGCCTTTTGTCTTCACCTCTTATTATTATACAGGTAATACAAAGGCAGAGTACCTTAACTTACAAATCAGGGTCAAAGGTCATGTTTGAGCTCAAGATTTTTATGAACATTAATAATAATAATAATAATAATAAAAAAGATAATTAATTTCCACATTTCCAACATTCTGTGTGTAAAACAAAAAGACTTATAAACATATAAAACCTCCTCCACACACTCCGGGTTGTTTCTTATTGTTGTTTTAATCTAAATGTTTTATTTATTTATTGTATTTATAACTCTAACCCAATGAGATGAATAGAGCGTGGATTAAGGAGTAACGAAGTAATACAAACAGGGAGATAATGACCTAAAGTAAGAGACATGTTTCATCTGTCAGGCTTTTTGTTTATCGCAGTTTAACAAACATGCTAACAAACATGCTAACATAAAGCTAGCATAAACGAAGTAGCGTTGCTAGGCGGCTACACGTTAGCTTCTTTAAAAGGATCCAAACATCAGATATTAAAAATAAAGGATGAAACAAAACGCTTTACCTCAGAGAAAGACTCATTAGGACGATTCTTTACAGTCTTTGATTCAAACCGACTCTTCTGTGGCTAAACACAGATATCACAGCAACAACAACAACAAATCCGTTTGTCCGCGCTCACACGGACGCTTTCTATTGGTCGCTGGTCACCAGGCAGCAGTTAAGAGTTCTCTGATTGGTTGAATTCTTCTTCTGAGTCTCTGGTGGTTTTAACGGCGGCTGGGTAGACTTGTTTCTCGTTGGCGCCCTCTTGTGGAGTCACCTGTGCCCGGTCTCCTCAGGAAAACATAAAAACAATTAAAGCGAGAATGAAATATGAAATATGAAATATGAAATATGAAATATGAAATATGATGACGTAATTGTTGTTGTAAAAGGTAAATCATTTTGTAATAAAATAAAATGAATTGTAAGTGAAGATATAATAGTGGGATGTGATTGGCTCTGTCGGCCTGCAGCTATTTCATTTGAGTTTGATTGAATTATGTGTTTTTATTTATTAAAGTCTTGTGAGCAGGGGCGCCTCCAGGACCTCCAGGACCTCCGGGACCTCCAGGACCTCCAGGACCTCCGGGCCCATAAAGAAATATCAAATTGGGCCAGCTCCTAGTTATGCTGCTCTAGGTTTAGACTACAGGAGGAACTCTCTCTCCCTCTGTGCATTCACATCATAATATCACATGTCTCTATCTCTAAATCTTAGTTAATAACAACATATTCTCCTGGGAGCTCCTGAGCTCTCAGGTCTTGTAGGTTCCTCAGGATCGTTGGTGGGACGTCCTGCTGCTATGGACCCCCCCCCCCCCCGTTTGTCCCGTTCCTTCTTCCTGCATCTTATCCATCTCCTTCTATCCCATTTTTCTTTTTCTAACATAAGAACGAATAAGGTGCCTCAAGATAACATTTGTTATGAGTTGGAGCTTTACAAATAAAGACTGATTGATAAATCTCTGCAGGGCATTTTAAGAGAAACACTTTTAATTGCAATAATTCATTTTGCTTATTTCCTGCGTCTCTGCTGAGTCTTTAAAACACAAACTGGATCTATTCTGGTTCAAACCCTCGAGGGGGGAAGATGCTCTTTATGAATATTTTAGCCCTGATAGGCAGCTTCAGTTGTGTTTTTTCCCACTTTGCACTTTTTTTCCTTCCCATAAATCAACATACATTTTGCCTGAGCGTGCAGCTTCCTGTGAGCTTTGACTTTTATATATTTACTTCAGGTATGTGTTTCTGCAGAAAATAAGATTCACTGAGCTATTTACTAATCCTTCCTGTCCACATAAATCGAGTCTCTTCAAAGGTTTTCGTCCCTCGTTGACTCCTTGACCTCCTCCTCAGCTCATATCACGGATTTCCCACACAGACTTCTCAGCGGCGGCGGCGGCTCGGTGTGAACGAGGAGCCGCCGTGTCTCTGCTTATCTGCGAGCGAGTCTCCTGTTTCACATGTGCATGCTGAGATAGAGGCTGGAGGGAAACCTGTATCTCCTCCTCATGGTCTCGTCTTCACGGTGACTCGATTTCCTTTTTCCTCACGTCTTCTTCCTCTGCTCAGAAGATAAGAAGAAGAAGGGACGAACAAGAACCTCACATTTGATGTTGAAGCACAGTACTTAAGAACATGTGCAGCGATCTCAGTGCAACCATTCCAAATATCATCTCACATTTATCTTTTTGCAACATTCAGTCACACCCAGCCGAGGATGATCAAATCCCCAAAGTGCGCTAAAGCAGAAAACTGCGAGAAAAAAAAGAGCTGGGTGGAACTGACTGTGCACGAATCTGCTCCGGATCAGTTTATCAGTGAACATTTAAAGAGGTCAGTTCACTCTAATAAAGAAATACTTCAAGTTCATGACGTCGCTGTCAAACACACACACATGCAGATGTTGAGCAGGTTATGAGCATTCAAACATCAACAACGCTTTCCTGCATGCATGATTAAATATCGTAGAAGCGTACTGCTAAAGGCGTGCAAGGTGACATTTTTATTTTAATATTCATATTTCTGAGAAAGTTACAGACACTTCAGTAGACATCATGTGACGCTGCAACGCAAAAATGACTTTTATTAAAAAAGAACGATTGTCCCCCCTCTCCAGTCCCTCGCTCCCTCAGATTCTACAATTCACTGAGCAGACTCTTTTCTCCAAAGCGGCGTACATCAGAGAGTAAGAACAACACAAGCAAGGATCTAGAAAAAAGGGAACAATGTGAGTAAGAGCAAACGATCAGCTTTGAGTCTGATTGGACACACAGGTGCTGACAGGAAGTGACCAGAGGCAAAGCACAACATTGAGGGCAGTTCTTGAGAGCTCTAATCAGTATAGAAACCATCTTATAAGTCGTCGTTATCAAACAAAAACCATCGTCATTACCATCATCATCATCAATAATATGGAGACCATCATCATTAAGTTAGTAGGTATTCATGAAAGAGCTGGGTCTTTAGCTTTTTCTTAAAGGTGCAGAGGGACTCTCTCTCTCTCTCTCTCTCTCTCTCTCTCTCTCTCCAGTGTTTCAGACA